>NC_060071.1:99371211-99674241 GCF_922984935.1 Meles meles
TCCCTTCAAACACCAATAGTGATTTAAGCTAAAGCAGTATGGATATGTGACAGTTAATTTAATGTCTTGGCCAACTTGTAAGGTGCTAGTAATATTGCTCAAATAATCTTTCTCATTTTGTTCTTACCTGGAAATAAACAAATGAAATGGTACTTGCTACCTCCCTTGATGTTGTTTTGGAATTATTGAGATTTTTAAGTATTTTTAAAGCCTACTCATAAAATTGTGTGCATAATATTTTATGGAAAGTTAATCCAGTAAACAATGTCAATGTCTTCAAATGTAGAATGGATAAATAGCAGTAGAAGTGAATAAATCTTAGTTACATTCAAAAAGCCTGGATGAATCTCAAAAATACAATGTTAAGATAAGGAAGTTAGACACTGAGGGTAAATACAGTATGTTTCAATTTACAAAAAAATATATATCAAAACTAAGGTATATTTTCTACAAATGTATATGTAGATATTAAGATGATAAAGAAAACCAAGGAAATTATTACCATAAAATCCAGAATAACTACTCCAGAGGCAAATGAAAATACTTCAGGTGGGAAGGGACATATGGGAATCTAAGGTTGTGGCAATGCTTTTATTCTTGACTTCAGTGATAGTTACATGATGGTATGTCTTTGGTGCTTTTGCCCCACAATTGAGATCCTCTGTTTGTTCTCTCCTTCACTTAACTTTTATTCCCCTTAAATTCTACTAGCCTATTCAACCAAACTTACCAGGAATTATATTTTTCATTGCCTTTGTAACAAAGATAAGTTCACCTCCACAATCTTTTCCCTATTTTTCTAGTAAACCTTATTTCTTCCTTTGTAATAGAAGCATACAGTGAGGAGCAGGAACATTAATGTCTTAGTGCTTTCAGTTTTATTTCTGTACCCACGTTTCCTTCTCCTCTCACATCCCTTTCTGGCTTCATTCTGTATGCCTTCCTTTCAACCCTGGTTCATTTATTCCAGGACTTTCCTCCTAGAGTCCTGGAGTACCATTTAAAACAGAAACTATATTTTAAAATGAAAATAGCTTATTTTAGGAATTATGCAGTTTAAGTATGAGAAAAAGAGAAAATGATTTTATAAGCCCTTAAGACTAAAATCAAATTCTCTATTGCATAAGAGGAACACAAATAAAAGATCTCAGTAGCAAGAGAATAACTAGGAAAAGCAGAGATGATAATAAAATTCTACAATATATTTTTACTTCTTGCATATTTTAAAGACGTTAATATGGCATATGCATTTGGTTATACTATTTTATATCATCATCAATATTAATAAATCCTCATGGCAAAGAGACAAGTTATACAAGTTTTTGTGACTTTAGGATTTGGACTCCAAATGAGAAAGAAGCTGTAGGAGGATTTTCCCAGTGGGTCTTAATTACATCAGTAGGTGAGAATTGCTAGAGAAGTGTGTGTGTGTGTGTGTGTGTGTGTGAGAGAGAGAGAGAGAGAGAGAGAGAAGGAGAGAGAATGTTAAGGAAAGTAAAAAGGAGGGAACACAGCCTTCTATTTGCTGACAATGACTTAATCTATATATCCAGTCCAGATTTCTCTTCTTCTGTTCATACCTATGTATTCAATTACTGATGGAATTTCTTCATGTGATGTCTTCATCTGAGGCCTCTTAAATCCAACATATTCAAAACCTAATTTACCAGTATTAGTCATGAAACCTGTCTCTCTCTTAAATTCCTCATCATTTCTGACATTGTATAACTTTCTCTCTGGTCTATGTCTATAATTTTAGGCATTCAGTTTATTCCCCATCTTGCCACTGGAATGATCTTTCTTTCCCTTTCTTCTTTCCTCCCTTCATCCATCTCTCTTTCTTTTCTTTTCTTTCACAGTAGATACAGAATTTATTACATGGCAGGACAATATTCAATATTGGCAATATTTGGACAATATTTGGACAATAGGGCAAAAATGTTACCTTTCAGAGCGTCAGACACAATGTAGTGTTGTCCCTAGATTACCACCTTCTGCAGCTCAGGGAGACTCCACAGCATCCAGTCTGGGTTCCATGTTTAGGAACATGCTTTTTCCAGTGGCATCGATGACAGGACAGAGTGTCTCACCAGCCTCTAGGTCTGATGCACTCTGGTAAGTAGCCGGTCTGACTGACGATTTGTTTGGTTTGAGATGGTAACTTTGCAATTCATTTTGTTCAATATTACCTACAAAGCCTAGAAGCCACCAGAGAACTAGTTCCAGAAATATAAACCAGTAGATCAATTTCACCATCAAGAGAATATCACATAGGTCCATTCTGTTGGGGGGAGTTGACCCTTCAGGTGTTGGAAAGAATGGGAACCTGAGCTATGAGCTGGTATTTCATTCACTTGCACAACTACCTGGGTGTGCTAGTTGATAGTACCAACATGTCCCCAAATAATGGGTCCAAGAAAAACTCCACCATCATATACCTCATGAGTTGTTGCAGTAGTGTTACCTCTAATTAGATTTTCATCACAGACCCTGGTGAAATTGAGCAAATCCCCAACTTGGGTTGGCAAGTAGAGGGTGCACCCATGTTCATGACAAGACTTTAGATCCTCCAACAGAGTGAAGTCATTGACACTGAAGTATCTGGATGTGAAGTCATCAGCACTGTTCTGTAAGAGCTTGGGAAGGTGACTGGCTGAAATGTGAGTAGGTACATCTTTAATCAGGGTTGCTACCTCCCAGAAGTAGAGAACACAGTCATATCAGACAAAAATCATCTCAACCAAATCAAAATGTAAACGCCAGACACCCTGGTAATGCCTAAAAGTCTAATTAAATATTGGGTTTTCCCAGGGCACCTGGGTAGCTCAGTCAGTTGAGTGTCTGATTCTTGATTTCAGCTCAGTGTCTTGATTTCAATTTCAGTGTCCTGGGATCAAGCCCTGTGCTGGGTCCACACTCAGCTCAGCAGGAGTCTGCTTGTCCCTTTTCATACACTCCTCCCCCTGCTCACATGCTCTTTCTCTCTCTTTAAAATCAATAAATAAAATCTTATAAATAAATAAATAATGTTGAGTTTTCCTTGTAAAAATTTAGTTAGCCTTGTGAAAAGAGCAAAGTTGGCTACTGTTCACAGGGAATGGGGAGAAAGTATAGGTAGGAGATGATATTTTTGAACCATATATCTAATCATTTATTTTTTCTACATTTTTGAGAAGCAACTTATTGCTTATGGATAAATTTTGTTCTCCTTAAAATGCTCAGTAAAGTTCTGAACACTTTCGTTCCTGTTTACATTTCCAGGGTCATCTACCCCATCCTTCCCACCTCCATACTCTCATATAATTTCTAGCTATACTAAACTTTAATTTGTCCAACACTTTATGGTCTCTCACCCCCAAAATTTAAATGTTTGCTCCCCCATCTTCCTCATCTAATTAATCTCTACTAACTCTCAACATTTTACATAAGATGTCATGTCCTCTGAGGAGCTTTTCCTGTCTTCCTAAGTCTAGATTAAATTAATCACTGTATTTGGTATTACATTATGGACAATGTTGACATTTATCAGAACTCTATAATCACAGAAAGCAGAGATACTTGAAAAATAAACCCACTCTTTATATTCTGAGAAATGGCTATCCGCAAAGGACCATCATGCTCTGGGGTATTCCCAGATAACATCTACTGCCACCCTTCCTCCAAGATTCCCTTGTTTACTGGCCTCTATAAAACCCTAAGTCCCCTTCCTTTTCTTTGAGTTGTTCCTCATTCATGAACACTTTCCTCTCTAATAGTCTCAATAAAATCCTCTCCTTATTTATCTGGTGCATATGATCTTTAATAGTATGTACTTCCTCTGTAATATACAGGCCTTGGCATATAACTGAACTGTACTTTTCTATATTGTTTTTTGTTCTTGTTGTTCTTCTACCAGAGAAGTATGTGAAAACAGAAACTGTGTGTCTTTTTCTCTTTTTGTATGTAATCTCTGCAGGGCTTAGTGCAATGTTCATCATCATCACTCTCTTTTATTTAGTATTCTATGAGTTTTATTCTTATCAACTTCTTAAATCTTCCCGACCACAATCTGATATAGACACAAACATAGCTCCCACATTACCGATAGGGAAATGAGATATAATGGAGGCTGAATAAGTTTCACAATGATCTCTCCCCATAGGGGCGATAAATGAAAAGCATCCCTTCAACACTAAGATCACTCCTGTTTATAAGCTCTTATTCACTCACTAATACTGTCTCACCATAAGTTTGCATTTAAAATAAAAATGAATAGGAAGATTCTAGAAAGATGGCAGCTGTTATGATACAGATCTTGAACTTCTCAGGTCTCCACATTAAAAATAAACAAAACACAGCATCTAGATAGCAAAACCCAATAACATCTTCTAAAAATTGTCTTATATATAATGATAAAGCTAATACTTAATTGTGGGATATTCTAACTCTATCATAACTTGTGTCCTTAAAAATCGGAATTCTTGGTGTGGAATAGAGGTACAAATATGATGAAGAAGTTAGGTAAAAAATCTGTAGCCTTGAATTTGAGTTGGAAATATTAGTATAATTCACAGTTTATTTTACTATGTATATATGTATGTATATACATATATATACATTTGTGCATAAACTTTTATATATAACTTGAAGATCTAGAAACATGACCAACCCAATATTCCAAACACCAAAACTATAGTCTTAAAATATCAGTTGTCCTATAAAAGAAACAAAGGCTTTTTGGAATAATGATAGTATCTGGTCTGGAGCAGAAAATGTATAAAAGGACGTAGGATTTATATAAGATCTGACAAATAAGATCTCAAGGAAGCTATAGAAGTTTTTTATGGTTGTGTTAATAGAACTCAGGAGCCAACTTGTAGAGCATCCTACTGGCCAAAGATGGGAGAATTTGCAATTCTGTTGGTATATGCAAAACAATGGATAGATCCCCATCAAATATATTTATAATCTTCAGTTCATATTGATAGTCAAAAAACCGAAATAGGCTAACTACTGTTCAAAGACAGAAAATGAATTTTACTATCTTGAAAACTGTAAATAAAATGAAAAAAAAATCAGTCACTTTTTCTATCTTTCTGTATAAAATTATTCTAGATAACAGCATTACAGGATAAGAATATAAATATTTGCAAGCTCCCATGATTTAATGGATCTAGGCAATAAACATTAAAGACTACTAACATTATAAAAAGAGAAAAATGAGATTGTGTGTCTGAGGATGGAAAAACATAACATAGTCTTGCCAAAGGAAATGAATATGAGCCTAATGAAGTCTGAAATCAGCTTCCAATTTACTGGAAATACAGAGGACCCATGAACATGCAGAGCTATATCATGAGTATGCCATCAGGAAAGCCCAGATCTTGAGAAACTCTATAGGTAATATCTCCTGAATTACACAAGTATAGGTAATCTCCTGAGTTCTATAATAGGTAAAATTAAATGAAAATAAAAATTTATGGGAGGGGTGCCTGTGTGTCTCAGTGGGCTACCTGCCTTCAGCTCAGGTCATGATCTCAGGGTCCTGGGATCGAGCCCCACATCAGGCTCTCTGCTCGGCAGGGAGCCTGCTTCCCCCTCTGTCTCTCTGCCTGCCTCTCTGCCTACTTGTGATTTCTGTCAAATAAATGAATAAAATCTTTAAAAAAAAAATTCATGGAAGCCTAAAAAAGAGATTAAAATTACATACCCAGTTAAAAAAATGGGAAAAACTATAGTGTCTAGATATGCATAATTTGATGAGAGAACTATTAAGAAATGCAGGGAAGAGATCACTAGTTAGTGGCTATTTCAGAGAGAAAGGAGGGGCTGTAACTGGAGCAGATATCAAGGAGGGAGTCCTGGGATAGCCAGCAAAATTCTATTTTTTTTAAATTTTCATTGGTGTTTACAAAGATGGTTACCTTAAGCTAATGAAGCCCTGTGTTTGCTATGTATGTTTTTCCGAATTTGTTTTTGGGTTTTTTTTTAAGATTTTATTTTTATTTATTTATTTGACATAGATAGATCACAAGTAGGCAGAGAGGCAGGCAGAGAGAGAGAGAGAGAGAGAGAGAATCAGGCTCCCCGCTGAGCAGAGAACCCGATGCAGGACTTGATCCCAGGACCCTAATACCACAACCCAAGCCAAAGGCAGAGGCTTAACCCACTGAGCCACCCAGGCATCCCCAGTTTTGTTTTAAGATACAATTTTTAGAAGTATCAAATATAGGAGCTCCTAATTGTCAAGTATGGAACAAAATAAATAAGGGTCATCTTGAATTATAATCCCAGATATAAAATAAATATACATGAATCCAAGCTGACATAAATAAATGATTAGACAAATCCAATAAATGAGGGAGAAAGGATAAATTGCTTTTAGAGACAAATTCCAAATAATATATGTAGATATTGTCCCTACAAGAAAGAGGAGCTAAACTTCCCTCCCTTTGATTTTGGGCTAGACTCACTTCTAACCAAGATTTAAGGAAAGGGAAAAATGGTAACTTTACAGGTTGACATAATAGATAATTGGTTATATCTATATCTTTTACCCCTAGTATGATGCTTTGTGAAGGTCTCTTCTCTGTGGTACTCCCTAAAATCCAATATTTAGGCCTGATCATTAAAAAATATTAGACAAACCCAAATTTAAGGAGAGTCTACAAACCAACGGGCCAACACAATTCAAAAAGACACGTTCATAAAAAAACAAGAAAAACAAAGAATAGAATGTAATAGAAACAGTAATAGTTTGGAGTGACCCAAGGCGACCTAATGCTAAATGCAATGTGGTATCCTAGACTCAGTCTGGGAGTAGATGAAGGACAGTAGTAGGGAAAACAGAAAAAAATCTAAATAAAGACAGTCTAGTTAATAGTATCACAATAATATTTATTTCTTAAATTGAATAAATATACTATGATTACAAAAGGTGTTAATATGGAATAAGAAAGAAGGTATACAGGATTTTGTACTATCTTTGTAACTTTGTTTTATCTCTAAAATTGTTCAAAAATATCAGGCTCTCCGCTCAGCAGGGAGCCTGTTTCCCACCCCGCCCTCACTGCCTGCCTCTCTGCCTACTTGTGATCTGTCTGTTAAATAAATAAATAAAATCTTTAAAAAAAAAAAACAATAAATAAAAAATAAAATAGAATTGTTCAAAAATGAAAATTGTTCAAAATCAAAAGTTAAATGACAGTTTTGACAGAACAAAAAAGAATGTAAAGTGTTTTTGGTTCAAAATAAAAACTTATTTTTAAAAAATATATCCTTCCCTCACTTTTGACATCTATTAATTTATTCCATTATTCAATTAATCTTTAAAATTTTACTATGTACATATCAAACATTTACATTCTTCCTAATTCCTCATATGAATTTTTCACTGATTTCTTTAAATCTCCATTTTGCTATTTCTTTCTGTCATTGCTTCTTAAAACTTCTGATATCGATTTCCTTCAGATCCTCTACTGATCTTACCAAATTTCAACACTGTTGCTGTAAGTGCACTGTTCGATCACTTGACCACTAACATCTTAATACCCACACATATGTACAGGCACACACGCACACACAAACACACTCTTTTTAACTCAGACCATTATAGGCTAAATAAAGCAGGAGGTCCTCTTCAGGATTTTTAAAGACAACAGAATCTGGATCTGAAATACCTTTGAATCATATGCATAAATATATTTCCTAACCCGCACACAAAGCAACCCATTCTTTCTTCTCATATAGCTTGTGTTCTTCGGCAACATTTCACTAATTGCATTTTATGTTTATCTTAAATATATAAGGTTCTTTCCTCTTTTGATACTAACTTGCATGGCTTTAAAAATGTGAACAGTGAAGAAAAGTTTGTAAAACTCATAAAAGCCCTAGGGTGAGTGGTAAGCATCTGCCTCAGGCTGAGGTCATGACCTCAGGGTCCTGGGATGGAGCCCTGCATTGGGCTCCTTGGTCGGCAGGGAGCCTGCTTCTCCCTCTCCCTCTGGTTGCTGCTCCACTTGTTTGTGCTTGTGCTTTCTCTCTCTGTCAAATAAATAAATAAAATCTTAAAAAACTTGTAAAAGCCCAGAAAAAGAAATAAAATAAAAACAAGTTAGATACTTAGGAATGCATTGTATTCCTATTTGAAGTTCTTGGGGTTCCCCAAATATTCATTTTTCTGGTAATTTATTTCATGCTAAAATGTTTTTGGGCCAACAGAGTACTTTGCAAAGAACTAATGAGTTATATAGTATTTTATAAATTAAAATTGAGGGATACTACTGAATCTTATATTTCTCACAGTTATTATGTGATTTATAGTATTTAATGACACAGCATAATATTATACATTTATTTATCACAAGTTTCTATGTGAATACACAAACTGACATTTTAAAAAGTCACATAAGAGCACTTACAATTTTAAAACATATATATTATTCTTAATATGAAATATATTATTACTAAATTATACATCATTATGGGATCCACTAGCTAAAAAATCCATAAGATGATATCCAATTATTCTTTACAATTAAAATTTTTTAGAACCAAGAAGCTATAACAGTTTTTTAAATAACATTTGTGGAATTTCAGCGCTCCAGAGTTGCAGGTTTAATATTTTATTAATGAGTTTGCTGAACATGATTTTATATTCCAAATGCATCTATGCTAAAATACAGCTATTTGTTAAACCAGCAGTTTATTGTAACTGAAAGAAACTTAAACATGCTGGAAATTGTGTGGGAGGTTTTTTAGTATTATTATTTTTAAATATTTTTTATTTATATTTATATGTGTGTATATATATTTATATTTACTATTATTAATCTTTTATAAGCATGGCCACAGATATAAAATTCAATTTCTGTATTGGGAAAAAAAAAAACATTTTCTAGAGGTAAAAGTCTTAATGGACAAGTCTTGTTCAGACAGGTTAACTTGACTCTAACTATACTATAGACTGAGTATAATCAAAGTATCATCTAGCAACAGCAGTGACTGAAGATAAGATTAAAATTGGAAATATCAAATTTGGTCTTTTGTTTATGGTATAACTTTTGTAAATTATATGAAGAATAATTTATCCAAATTCTATAGAAATCTAAGCAAAATAACTGGATGCTCCAAACAATTGCCAGAATTTTTACTCTTTCTATTACTGCATGACCAGTCACAGAACATGATAAGATTCCTCAAATAGGAGGTCTACGATGAGGCAAGAAAATGTTCTGCTTCCTAGAATAGCTGATAATATTACCTGTAGTTCACACAGACACACAGACATACACAAAATACAGTTTACCAAGTGTGATGTTAACATTTTAAGGAAGTAGAAGAGAAAAGGATACTTTGTTGTTATTTTCTAAAACCATGTATCATGCATTCAATTTAAAACCTAGTAGAATACTTCATTCATTTGATATAATCATACCCCTATATCTGAAAGACTTAAATACTGTTTAATACATTGTTAGTATTGGAGATATTATGTTAACATGTAATTTATATATTATTCTTGAGTGGCACAGGAGAGTAACAAATGAGAACTAACAAATTCCTAAATTTAGGATCTCAAAATTATATGAGTTGTTTAAATTATTTCGTATTAACAAGAGAAACAGAAATAGTAAGAAAGCATTTATAAAAATAAATTTATTTAAATTAGACATAAATTAGACTTATTACATAGCTAATAGTTTTTCAATGGCTTCTGTGGAATAAAAACATAGATTTCTTGTAAAATCAATAGTAAGGCACATTGAAAAGCTATAATCGCATTAAAAGAAAACCACTGAATATTAAATGCCAACTACATGCAAACGTTCCCTGAAGACAAACATTAAACACTTAGAAACATAAGTTACAGATTATTTATCTTTATAAGTAGCATCAGTAATACCACTTTTTCTTTCATTTTCTCTTCTTAAATCACACTACGTCTTAATTCATGATTCTACCTCACTTCCTGTTGTCCTATTTCCATTCTATTTACCAGTATAATCCTAAAGGCATTTTAGGTTGTGACTCTTGAATTAAACCTTTATAAAAGTCGATTATTTACTCAGATGATTTTCCCTAAGGTAACTTAACATCAATCTTTTGTATAAGAGAATATTCAAATTATAATTACTTTTAAATATGCATTCTGAATCCCAGTCTTATTCCCAATAAATAGACAGCAAAAACGACATGTAATATTACTGGTGAATGACCACTCAGGGCCAAGAAGAAAATAATCTCTTCCAATTCTATAGAATTTTGCAATTTAAAACTATTTTCCTGTACATCTTCCTTTAAATGAACAGATGATAATGTGTTTGGATCATTTTTTAAAAATATTCTTTAATGCTTGGCATGGTGCCTTTCACAGAGTAGATACCCAATAAGTATTTGTTACATAATATGTAAAAGAAATGACCCATTCCCTGGTTTGTAATAGCAGAAAAATGTTTTAGGTTTAGATAATCAGCTTCGATTATTTCTGAAAGCACTTACCATGTTTGTAACTTCTTCATCATCACCAGTAGAACAGAGTAACATTTACAAATGGTTGGAAGAAAAAGATTGTAAAGATATTATTTGCAGAAAAGTATATATATCTTTCCAGTTCTTGAACAGTAAATTTTCATTGTAAAAACACTTTTAAAGAAAAAAAAATGTGATTCTAGAAATTGCTTTGAGGAAGAGTTATATAGGAATCTGATACTTGAGGTTAATTGGCTAGTTAAGTGTCTTCAAATGTGTCAGCTTTCAATGTATTTAACAGCCAATTACATCTAAAATAAATGCATCAACTCTAGGCTGATAGAACTGGATCACTTTATTGAAGGATTGAAAACAGATTTGAGCAAGTACTTCAAGAAAACAAGGAAAGAGTCATTTGAATAGAAGTCCCAGAACTAATCACTTTAGTTCTATCCTTAAATTTCCTATTTACAAAAGGGTTGTAATGTAAATATCTTTGTCTTTTTAAGTTCTTTATTTTACTAAAAATTATCCTGAATGATTGAAACCAAATTTCATAGGAAAAACAAAACAAACAAATGAACAAAAAAACAAAACAAAACAACCCCCCCCCCAGAAGATCCCATCTTGATGGGATCCAAAGGGAGACAAACCATAAGAGACTCTTAATCACATGAAACAAACTGAGGTTTGCTGGGAAGTGTGGGGGTAGAGATAGGGTGGTTGGGTTATGGACATTGGGGAGGGTATGTGCTATGGTGATTGCTGTGAAATGTGCAAGCCTGATAATTCACAGACTGTACCCTGGGGCAAATAATATGTTATATGTTAATAAAAACAAACAAAAAACAAGACCGTGTAAGCATGTTTGCTTACTTTGACAAGGATTAATCTTTGGAAGTTTAGTCAGATTTGTTCTTAATCTTGGCTGTATAGTAGAATCTCCTGGGGAGATTACCAAAAAAAAAAAAAAAAAAAAATTGAATGTCTGGGTCTCATTCAGGAGATTCAGATTGGACTGATCAGAGGGCATCCTGGGCATTGGAATTTTCTCTGTTTCAGTTTGAGTGTGCAGTCAATTTTAAAACCCACTGTTCTAGCTCATGATCTTCAAAATTCCATTTAATACCCCAGTTTATCTTTTCTTGCTTGCAGGTAGAAACAAAAAGATGCTTTCTTTGCTGCAGATTCCATGGAATAGAAGATACATAGTTTTACGGCCAGAATGATCCAGGGAAAGATTGTTTAAACCTAATGTTAGCAATGTTGGATTCTATTTATACTTTCTTGACTGCCCCCATTTCTTTTAACCTCTTGAGAGACAGAAGAAAGGAGAGACAGAGATCTTTTCATCCTGCCATTTCTAAATAACCCTGGTTCTTATCTTGAGTATAGTTATAGTCTTTGGTCTCATGTTATCATTATTTCCTCACGCAAAGCAACCATATCCACAAAAAGCAAATGTTCTTTCTTTCTTGCTCCAACCATTATATTGCTGAACTTTCGACAGCTTGTATCACAGCTGTCACTGTATCTAACCTCAAATATGCTTTCTACAAGCTTCTACTGCATTTGTTGAAGAAGAAAATTTTTACTCTATCCTTCAAATCTCTTCTAGCTGGTCTAAGAAGTAAATCAACATGAGTCAGACTAACAGGAGAAAAAAACAAAGTTGGACTTTGTTTAACCAAAGTTTACATGCACACAGGAGCCCCATAATGAAATTGAAACCCAAAGGAATGACCGAAGTGGGCAGTTTTTATATTTTTTAGGCAGAGACAATGAACCTGAGAGGAATCAATGGGACAAAGAAAACCCATGTTTGGTAGCTTTGGTTCGTAAGGAATTCTAAGCAGAATTTGGGCTGGGCGGTAAATTAGTGAAAAGTAACAAGGTTTATTTATACAACCTTCTCAGTTCTACATTCTCTGCCTCTGGTAATAAGGATATCACTTTACCTCCTGGTACCAAAGAGCTTCCTTTCACAAAAGAGATTTTATATCCTGTTTCCAAGGGGACAGAGGAGGATCTCAGTGTCCTTCTTGCACAGGCTGTCTTAAGTAGCTTTTATTTAAAATAATCAATATGCCAAAGTGACACATTTTGCAGGTGGTGGGGAGCAATGCCTTTGGCCCCTATCAACTGAAAAAAAAAAAACACACACACACTTAAAGCACTGCAAAACACTCTCACTCACTGAGAAATAGGAGTCCCTGATGATTACAGAGAATAAAAATTCTCAAACAAATCCAAGACATTTTATCCCCATGCCTGGTACCCCTCAGGACATGATTAGCAGCCCCATGACCAATTTTCAGACTTTAACAATAGTTAAAACAACACAAGTTGAACTATCCCTTTGTCAAGATGACAGGATCCTATTTTAATTTTGTAACTCACTTTTACCTGGAAGAATGGAATCTAATAAGGTTATTCAGGCTGAAGTGAGGCATCATTCTGGAGCAGTGATTCTCAAGTGAGATCCCCAACCAGAAATATTGATGTCATCAGAGAACTTGCTAGAAATCCTAACACTCAGGCCTAGAAAAAACACTTATTGTATTAGAATCTCTGGGAGTATGGCCCAGGATTCTATATTTTAACAGGTACTCTAGGTGGTTCTGGTGTATGTGAAACTTTTAGGAGCACCCTTCTAAAGGGAAGATGGTCTCCTGGTAGCTGGAATAAATTAAATCCAACCCATGTCAAGGAGTAAGAGAAAAGATTCAGGTGAATATTCATTTGTCCCCTTGAAACTTTCAAGAGTTGTAAAGTCTAAAAAGGGAACATTTACCCAATGTAAGGGAAAACAAATCAATAATACAGTGATTACATGGTTAAATCACAGTTTGTTATAGTCTAAGGGAGTATTTAATGATGTTACATGGAAAGTAAAATGGCATTCATGTTTCTGTAGCATGGGAGGATTCTTAAGAGGTTAAAACCAATGTGGAATTTAATCTTTCCATCAAGAGGAATTGAGATATAATACAACTCCATCATTACACAAAAGCCGCTGGCCAGGGGCACAAACATGTCTGAGAGAGACAGAAAACAGAATAGCACAGTGCTAGCTTAGTGGATAACATTTCCAGGATATAAGTTACTGAGAGAAGGTATTTTTGGAGTGCCCAGGAGGAAAGAAAGACTATGAATTCTATGAAACTAAAACCACAGATAACTCAAGCTCAAGGAATGTAGTCAACAAAGACCTTGTATTTATGTCCATCCCTCTGCCCCCCGCCCCCAAATCTCTAGCAGTTCCTTTCTTTATGCATGGTTATAGAAACATCTTAGTCTAAAATTTTGAATTTGGCAAAAGGACTGTATATTCCCTGCTGAAAGGATGGAGTGAGATATTGTAAGATAATTAGTCACATCTGCCCATTAGTCATGTCTGTCCATTAAAAGAAAGGGACAGAAGACATTGTGCAATGGCGAGTGTAAGCCTCCATATGCAGCCAATTACAAAGATGCTGTTATTAAAAGGTTTCTACAGGAGAAGCCTGGTGTTTCCAACAGAATGAGTGTGAAGAGCAGCTGCTTCTAGCAGCAGAAGTTCGGAAGGAAGTTAACATGCAGTTTTCAGCCTCATTGTGTCTCCTATCATGTCAGAATCAGACATATGTCATAAGGCCCCACTCCTTTTGCTTAAATTCCTGGGATGGTTGGACCTTGAATTAGTCCAGCAACTCTGCAACACTTAAAATCAAGATGTGAGTATCATCTTTAATTCTGGGTGCCCAGTTGCAAGAGGAGATGAGGTCTTTCTTTAAAGCTACTTTCAAAGTTTTTTTATTTTCCATTTGTGTTCTATGTTGGATATTTACAGCCATAAATGCCTCCTTCTTCCTAGGTCTTCTTCTCTAGAGCTATCAGAGGAAACTGATATTTATAGTCGTTTTTGTCACCATAGTGACTGACTGCCGTACTACTTTATCTCCCAATACTTTGCCCTCCATGTATATGCTATCTCAAGCACCACCAGTGATAATCTCAGTAATAATGGTCTCACTATGCGGCAGGGCTTACAAATGTGCCATTATCTGTCAGATAGAAAGTTACTGGCGTGCTTTTCAGAGTAGGCTATCAGAATCTCCTTCTGAGAGGTTGTCCTGGAGCTATTCTTGCTCCCCAACACTGTGTCAGTCAGGACCACGGCAGAGGTCCTGCGGACTTGATGCAATATTCATAAATTTGATAAACTTACTCACCTCCTACTAGTCTTTTGCTGTGCCAAACACAATCAGAAGCTGGGGGGGGGGTAGACAGCTAGTTAATGCAGTCCACTGATGCCTCTGAGTCACAGAGTGAAGGATGAATCTGGAGAAGAAAGTGAGATATCCAGTACACCTTCTATTATCTGAGCTCTAAACATAGTATTTGATTTCAGTTTTCTTCCTTGATAAGAAAATCAAAACGATGTTCATTATAAAACATCTAATACAGGTGCTGACATTTGTTTTTCTTTTTCTTTTTCATCCAAGTACAGAAAACAACATAGCAATCCCCATACTGCTATCCTTAGAAAGGCCTGCTTGTCAGATTGGCCCTTGGCTGTGGTCTAGAAGCTTAGCTGGGGAAAATTTTCTCATGGTGACATAAAATTTTGCTAAATGACAAGAGTGGCTCATTATGCCTAAACTATAAAATGCAATTTATGCTGAGCATCCCCCCCCCTTTTTTTTCTTTTTTAGAGAGGGAGGGAGAAGGGACAGAAGGAGAAGGAGAAAGAGATCCTTAAGCAGGCTCCATACCCAGAGTGTAGCCTGATGCAGGGCTCCATCTCACAACCCTGAGATCAAGAGTCTGACGCTTAACCAACTGAGCACCCAGGTGCCCCAGAGTCTCTGCTTTCTTTCTGGGAGTCTGGAATTTCAGTGATTATGTCAATCATGTGACCAACTCCCAATAAAATTCCTGGACTACTAAGCTCAAGAAAGCCTCCCTTGTAGACAAGACTATGTATGTGTTTTCACAACTAATTGATGGAAGAATTAAACTCAACCCGTGGGACTCTACTGGAAGAGGACTCTAGTATGATTGTGCCTGGTTTCCTCTGGACTTCACCCCATGCATCTTTTCCCTTTGCTGATTTACCTTTGAATCCTGTCACTGTGATAAACCACAGTCATGAAGAATAAATCTATCTATCATCTATCGATCTAATTATCTATAAACACATACACTGTGTCCTGTAAGTCCTCCAAGTGAGTCATTGAATTTGGGGGTGGTCTTTGGGAACACCAACACAATACTAAATGCTGATGTTAGAAAAGCATAGATAGAAATTGTACTCATTCATTCATTCATTCATTCATTTAAACCCTTTGAGTGGGGCACCTGGTTGGCTCAGTGGGTTAAGCCTCTGCCTTCAGGTCAGGTCATAATCTCAGGGTCCTGGGATCAGGCCCCCCATCAGGCTCTCTGCTCAGCAGGGAGCCTGCTTCCTCCTCTCTCTCTGCCTGCCTCTCTGCCTACTTGTGATCTCTGTCAAATAAATAAATACAATCTTAAAAAACATAAACCTTTTGAGTGATTTCTGTAAGATGGGCATTCTATGTGTTTAGAAAATGTCTTTAAAATTTAAGCAATTTTCAAAATCTGTAGTTTAGCTATTTTAACATTTTAAATGTCATTTTCATGTAGACATAAAACTTCTTTGTTTTATATTGCCATTATGATATATTGCTATTCCAAACAATCAAACAATGTAAAAAAAAATCTAGTATTTGAATAAAATGTCATAGTATATCAATAACATTACTTCTCTGGAAGATACAGAGCATGAGATCAGAGCAACATTTTTCTTGTACTGAAATTTCTCCGAGTGCTGAAATAAATACTAGGAAATAAGTATTAGTGTACATGCTTTCAGATCAAAGTAATAATGGTAATCTTTGTGATGCTAAATCTAAACCTATTTTGGCTTATGATTAACAAATTTGAGAGATAACTTTATTTAGCTTATTTGTCATAAGTGTAATGTCTTTGACTGAATATATGCTTATTAAAAATTGAACTCAAATAACCTTATTGCTTATTCATGATTATCAAATGTCCTACTTAATTTTTCTCCCTTTAACTTATTTTAAAATCTTTACATATTGACTGAACAATTTTAAGTAACAGTTTTAGATTTTGAGGTTTGTATTGTTTTAATTTCAGCAACATCTGTGTAACGATAGAAATCTGAGGAATCCCAATGCTTTTTAATCAACGTTTTCACGCATATTGTAAAAGCCTGTAATTGAGAGTTTTCAACCTCTTATAAACAACAATGTGGACAAAAGCATTTTTAGAGTAAGAGAACAAAAATACAAAACTAAACAAAATTAACCGTGACCTCTTAAAAACTAAAAGGTGTCTTACAATTATTTCTTTTCACTCTGAATCTGACAACTAAATAGTTTTATGCATAGAAAAGAAACAAATGTTGGATATATTAAAAAGATATCTATTTTAATAAGGTATAGCTTTTGGGGAATGGATATATTTCTTTTTAACTGACCATGAATGTTAGTGGTGTGTTGTATTAAAACAGATTAGTTGTTGACCTTCAAGAAGATGTGATTTTTATAAAAGACAAAGCCCATACAGTCATAGTAAAACATGGTGACTATTGGCCTTTTTATTTATAGAGAGTGACTCTAGGGACAGAAAGAGAAAATTGGCTTAAAAATCTTTACATCACAATAAAAGGAACCAAGCTCAATGGTAATATCTATATGAGATATATATATATATATATTTTTTTTCCCAACAAGATTACTGAGTCTTTCATCTTTTATCCCTTTTATCTTTAGAAATAATAATAATACATTTTTGGAAAACAACATTTGTGGAAGGAATTACTTTTCACTGTGGAGTAAGAACAGTGATATTTTATAATGAAAACGTTGGGGAAATAAGAGAAAGAGATGTTATGGTTATGGCACTTAATTCATATATAGTCCACCATTTTTCATTAATATCTTTTCTCCTGAAATTTCATTTAAAGCAAAACAGAGGCTTCTTTTTAAAAAAAATTCTATTTAATTAGTGTCAGTTAAGAAAAAAATCTATAATATAAGAGTAGTAGAAAGAATTCATGCAGAGGAAATCAAAAGATACTTCACTGTCCATATGGGGAATATAAACAAATGGATTAGGTCTAGCTGTGACCACAGATGTTTTCTAGCTGGAAGCATATGGTTAGTTTTAACTTAGAACATACATAAAAGAGCTTCCCTCTCTAAAACCTCAGCAGTGATCTCATTTTATTTTCAGAATAGTTTTTTACAAGTAATGTGAATCTAAAATTAATAGTGGCACATATATATGATAAATCTAATTAAATGAAAAATTGCTACATTTTTATCTGGGAGAGGAAATGTCATGCATTACACTGTAGCTGTCTTCTGGTAAATATCACAACTCAATTTGATGGCTTGACTCATGTCCTAAATTATCAAAACGAATCAACTCAATCATCCAAGGAATTCTGTTACTAAAATTTCTTTATGCTTTTACTTTAGATACATTTTTTTGAAATTATAATGAATATATTTCTAGGAAAACAAATATAAAACCAGCATCTTGGTTTAGAAATGGCTATGTGGATGACTATTAGATAAAAAATAGAGTGTCTGGTAGCTAAACTAGGCAAAAAAATTTTATCATAGTCTATCTTATTTTCTGGTGAATCACTTTACTTTTGTAATAGATGCAATCAAGTTTTAGATTTATCACAGCTTTTTCTTGGATTACTTCTTTCTTAATACAGAATTCAATGAGTCATTTGCTTAGGTAGAAAGAAAATCAATACTGCAAATAAATTCATTTTTTCCACAAAAATTCCCAAGAGAAATTATTCTATGATCCAATAAATTTATTATTGAAGAAATATATTCTATTACCTAGTCTAAATACGTACTTAGTCATTTTATCCCACATACTTAATTATATTGCAATCCTATCTTAACAGTGTAAATCATTTTCTTTCTTCTTTGCAGAGCAGAATTTTAAGTTTTCCTGCATTGTAATTTTTTATGTATCCTTCCAATTAGGATTAAAAATATTAAGATAAATATTCCCCTCTGTAACCAAAATTATAAAATTCAACACATAAAGATATTCATGATTTGCAGCCTTATTACATTCTGACAGACAATCTTTAAATCAGTTCTATTGAGCCTGGTGTTTCTGAAAACATTGTAACTGACAGAAGTTGGCTACATAAATTAGGTAACTGCTATTTTGACAAAGAAGGACCACTAACCTGCATAAAGAAAAATATAGTTAGAAGCAAGAATACGTCTCCAGCAAGATTCGGAGTAGAAAACTGCTTATAGACCACCTTATAATGTCATTATCATTTTCCTCTTGACAAATTTAACCAGAGAGAGTTTACCAGATTTCTGTATGATGAACTATTGTTACAACCTTGGTTATGATTTTTCATGATACAGGTGCTTAGCAAACACTCTCTGGTTGTAATTTTGCTTCCCTTGTAGAGATCCTTAAAAGTGAAGGAATAGGCTGGCAATGTTATGTGAAGTTTTTGTCCACTTGGTAGTTATACTTAGCAGCGTACGCTAATACAATTTAAGAATAAAAATCAGTCTTTCGGATTTAATTTGGCATGTTGCTGTCACAAAGCCCATTTACTTCTAGGTGTATCGATAAAATCAATTTTGTAACCTGAACGTTTAGAGACTAGATACTAGATGTGTGAGGATCACAGGAAAATACTAAAACTTTTGTTAAATCATGTTTGAAATAGCAGGATGGCTTCCTACTTTATAACTTGTGATACATTCACTTTTCAACAGATTTAGCGCCTGTGTTCAAGGCAATAGTCTAGATACCAGAAACATAAAAACGGACAGGCAGACATGAACACAACCACAGTTAGTAATATGCTTCAAAGCAGGTTTTTTTTTTAATTGAGATAAAATTGACATACAGCATTGTATAAGCTCAAGGTGTACAGTGTATTGATTTGATATACATAGATTGCAAAATGATTACCACAGTAGGATTATCTAACACTTCTGTCATGTCATATAATTAACATTTCTTTTTTGTGGTAAGAACAGTTAAGATTAGTTCATTAGCAACTTCACAATACAGTATTTACAATTGTGTTTACAATACAGTATTATTGACAGTTTTCACTAGTGTTGTAGATTAGATCTCCAGATGTATTCATCTACTAGTTGCAAATTTGTGCCCTTGAACATCTACCCAATTTCCCTACCTGGCCATACCTAGTACCCATCATACTAGTTTCTATTTCTACAAGTTCCACATAACTCTATTTCTACATAGATTGGACAAATAAGTGATACCGTACAGCATTTGTATTTCTCTGCTTGACTTATCTTTCTTAGCATAATGTCCTCAAGTTCCATCCATGTTGTTGTAAATGACAGAATTTCCTTCTTTCTGATAGCTAAATAATACCTCATTCTCTTGAGATATATATATCTCAATATATATATATATATATCTCAAGAGAATGAGGTATTATTTAGCTATCAGAAAGAAGGAAGAAAATTATATATGTATATATATATACATATACAATTATATATGTATATGTATATATATATACATATATAATTTTCTTCATCCATTTATCTGTTTCCGTATCTTGGCTATGATAAATGCTAAGACAAGTATGGGGGTGGAGAAAAATTTTCAATATGTTATTTTCATTTCCTTTTAATATATACCCAGACATGGAATTGCTGGATCATATGGTGGTTCTGTTTTTTAATTCTTTTTGAGAAACCTTCATACTGTTTTCCCTGGTGGTTATACCCATTTACAGTCTACTAACAGTGCAGAAGAGTTCCCCTTTCTCCACATCTTTGTCAGCACTTATTATCTCTTGTTTTCTTAATGATAGCCATCCTAACATGTGTGAGGTGATACCTTATTGTTCCATTTGCATTTCCTGATGATTGGTGATGTTGTGCATCTTTTCATGTACCTGTTGGCTATTTGGATGACTTCCTTTAAAAAATAAAAAAGCCTGTTTATTTCCTCTGCCCATTTTTAATCATATTGTTTGTGGGTTTTTGAGGGAGGGGTTGGCATTGAGTTGTATGTACACTTTATATATTTTGAATATATTAATCCCTTATCTGATATATGGTTTGCAAAAATTTTCTCCCAGTCTATATATTGTCCTTCATTGTGCTGATTGTGTCTTTTGATGTCCAGAAGCTTTTTAGTTTGACACAGCTCCACTTGTTGAGTTTTGCTTTTATTGCTTGAACTCTTGATATTATATTTAAGAAATTATTGCCAAGGCCAGCATCAGGGATTCTGCATTCTCCCATACACATTGTTATTGTAATGCTCTTATATTGCATCTTATGTTTAAGTTTCTAGCTCATTTTAAGTTAATTTTTGAGTGGTATAAGATAGGGGTCCAATTTTACTTTTTTTTTTAAACATATAATGTATTATTAGCCCCAGGGGTACAGGTCTGTGAATTGCCAGGTTTACACACTTTACAGCACTCACCATAGCACATACCTTCCCTAATGTCCATAACCCAACCACCTTATCCCTACCCCCTCCCCCTAGCAACCCTCAGTTTGTGTTTTGTGAGATTAAGAGTCTCTTATGGTTTGTCTCCCTCCCAATCCCATCTTGTTTCATTTATTCTTTTCCTACCCCCCAAACCCCCCATGTTGCTTTGTGACTTCCTCATATCAGGGTGATCATATGATAGCTGTCTTTCTCCAACTGACTTATTTCACTAAGCCTAATACCCTCTAGTTCCATCCACGTCGTCACAAATGGCAAGATTTCACTTCTTTTGATGGCTTCATAGTATTCCATTGTATATATATACCACCTCTTCTTTATCCATTCATCTGTTGATGGACATCTAAGTTCTTTCCATAGTTTGGCTATTGGAGACATTGCTGCTATAAACATTTGGGTGCACATGTCCCTTCAGATCACTGCATTTGTATCTTTAGGGTAAATACCCAGTAGTGCAATTGCTAGGTCATAGGGTAGCTCTATTTTCAACTTTTTGAGGAACCTCCATGCTGTTTTCCAGAGGGTTGCACAAGCTTGCATTCCCACCAACAGTGTCGGAGTGTTCCCCTTTCTCCACATCCTCGCCAGCATCTGTCATTTCCTGACTTGTTAATTTTAGCCATTCTGACTGGTGTGAGGTAGTATCTTATTGTGGTTTTGGTTTGTATTTCCCTATGCCGAGTGATGTGGAGCACTTTTTCATGTGTCTGTTGGCCATCTGGATGTCTTTGCAGAAATGTCTGTTCATGTCCTCTGCCCATTTCTTGATTGCATTATTTGTTCTTTGGGTGTTGGGTAATTATCCAAAATTTTGTTGGAAACATTTTGTTGGGAATATCATTTGTTCTTTCTCCATTGAGTGTTCTTGATTCCATTTTTTTATTTTTTTTAAGATTTTATTTATTTATTTGACAGTCAGAGATCACAAGTAGGCAGAGAGGCAGGCAGAGAGAGAGGAAGGGAAGCAGGCTCCCTGCTGAGCAGAGAGCCCAGTGGGGGGCTCGATCCCAGAAGCCTGGGATCATGACCTGAGCCAAAGGCAGAGGTTTAACCCACTGAGCCACCAAGGTGCCCTTGACCCCCTTTAAAAAAAATGGTAATAGGTATTAACAAAAATTGTGAGAGTAAGAAATTTTTTTAAAGTGATTTATACTCCCAGACAGTAAGAAGAATTTGGCAGAAAAGAATCAGGAAAGGCTTTCTAGAAAAATTTGTATTTTTCCTGAATCTTAAAAGATGTAGGAGAAATTGCCATGTAAAATGGCACATGTAACAATGTTATAATTATATTTTTGTCTGAAGCAAAAGTAGGTGGCAAGGAAAGGCTATTAGATGACTCTTCAGGGAGGAGTGGCCTGTGAGTCTCACCCTTAATATCCATGTCCCAAAGAAGAAGAGTGGGTAGTTATTTTATCATCTCTGAAATCAAGGAATATCTTAAAATCAATAGTACATCATGTATTTTTTGGCAGTACATTGTCTTCTTCAGCAGAATATAAATTACTAAAGAATCTTATAATCAATGGCTCTTCAGATAAATGAAATATGGTAATGAAGGATTTGTGAAGGGAAAAACTAGGAAAATCTGATTACATACCCCGTTCCCTAATGCCCACTCCCAGCTATTCACAGGGATATGCTATTTCTCTTTTTACCTCTGTTGAGAGAGGGGTTTTAAGGAGATCACTGAAGAGACTGTTATGTTTTGAGTTTAACAGCCTCATAGAACTGGGGTCTGATTCCAACTTAAAGGAAGATAGACAAGCCAGATAGGTATTTTGTGAGTGTGGTGCACACCTCCAGAGTATTCCCTATTGACTCAAGTCTTGGGCTACATGCAGCACAAGGTCATCTCAAGTCCCATCACAGAGGCTACCTGGGGGTCGTGATGGAATCAGGGAATGACTAGTACCCCAGAGTAGAGGACAAGTGAAATAAAAGTGGAAAGAGAAATTAGGTAGGCAGGTTAAACCCAAATTGTGAAAATCCTTGAATTTCACGGTTAAAAATTGGGTATCGACTCTCTAGTCTTTAGGGAACCAGCCTAATGAGAAAGGAATAATATGACCTGATATCTGTTTTTGAAAAGTTAGTTTGCAATAGCATGAGTGGATAGGAATAATGTGAATCTGAAGGCAGGAAACAAAGTAATGATTATTTAAAAATCATTTCAATATTTAAGGCAAGAAATTATTAGAACATGGAATATAGCTAGGGGTCAGAGAAGGATCTTAGCAACATATTGGAGATGAATCAAATAGAAGTTAACCTGGTATATATTTGGGGACAGTTAAATTAACATAAATTGATTCAAAAGGGAAGAACATGTAGTACTAGAAAATAATATAGGATAGGCTATGTGAATTGAGACTAGAAGTAGAATAGAATTGAAATAGAATTCAGAATATTGATTGTTAGAGAAGAAAAGGAATCAAAAGCAACATAAAACAGAAAGATAAATTGGGGGGAAACAGTAAGAAAACAGAAGAGAGAAGGATTATATCAGTTCTTCTAGTTAGATCAATAATTTTATTGCCACACCAATTTTTTGTAATTAAGTTGTCAATAATATTTACAATCACTATAACTTTTTTTTTTAATTAAAATTTTTATTTTTTTTTTAAAAACATGTATTTTTATCCCCAGGGGTACAGGTCTGTGGATTGCCAGGTTTACACACTTCACAGCACTCACCATAGCACATACCCTTCCCAGTGTCCATAACCCCACTACCCCTCTCCCAACGCCCCCTCCCCCCAGCAACCCTCAGTTTGTTTTGTGAGTTTAGGAGTCACTTATGGTTTGTCTCCCTCCCAATCCCATCTTGTTTCATTTATTCTTCTCCTACCCCCTAACCCCACATGTTGCTTCTCCACTTCCTCATATCAGGGAGATCATACTCCGATTGACTTATTTCACTAAGCATTATACCCTCTAGTTCCATCAACAGCATTGCAAATGACAAGATTTCATTTCTTTTGATGATTGCATAGTATTCCATTGTGTATATATACCACTTCTTCTTTATCAGTTCATCTGTTGATGGACATCTAGGTTCTTTCCATAGTTTGGCTATTGTAGACATTGCTGCTATAAACATTTGGGTGCACGTGCCCCTTCAGATCACTACATTTGTATTTTTAGGGTAAATACCAGTAGTGCAATTGCTGGGTCATAGGGTAGTTCTATTTTCAACATTTTGAGGAACCTCCATGCTGTTTTCCAGAGTGGTTGCACCAGCTTGCATTCCCACCAACAGTGGAGGAGGGTTCCCCTTTCTCCACATCCTGGCCAGCATCTGTCATTTCCTGACTTGTTAATTTTAGCCATTCTGACTGGCGTGAGGTGATATCTTGTGGTTTTGATTTGTATTTCCCTGATGCCGGGTGATGTGGAGCACTTTTTCATGTGTCTGTTGGCCATATGGATGTCTTCTTTGCAGAAATGTCTGTTCATGTCCTCTGCTCATTTCTTGATTGGATTATTTGTTCTTTGCGTGTTGAGTTTGCTGAGTTCCTTAATAGATTTTGGGCACTAGCCCTTTATCTGATATGTCGTTTGCAAATATCTTCTCCCATTCTGTCAGTTGTCTTTTGGTTTTGTTAACTGTTTCCTTTGCTGTGCAAAAGCTTTTGATCTTGATGAAATCCCAATAGTTCACTTTTGCCCTTGCTTCCCTTGCTTTTGGAGATGTTCCTAGGAAGATGTTGCTGCGGCTGAGGTCGAAGAGGTTGCTGCCTGCGTTCTCCTCAAGGATTTTGATGGATTCCTTTCTCACATTGAGGTCCTTCATCCATTTGGAGTCTGTTTTCGTGTGTGGTGTAAGGAAGTGGTCCAAATTCATTTTTCTGCATGTGGCTGTCCAATTTTCTCAGCACCATTTCTTGAAGAGGCTGTCTTTTTTCCATTGGACATTTTTTCCTGCTTTGTCGAAGATTAGTTGACTATAGAGTTGAGGGTCTATTTCTGGGCTCTCTATTCTGTTCCACTGATCTATGTGTCTGTTTTTGTGCCAGTACCATGCTGTCTTGATGATGACAGCTTTGTAATAGAGCTTGAAGTCCGGAATTGTGTTGCCACCAACTTTGGCTTTCTTTTTCAATATTCCTTTGGCTATTCGAGGTCTTTTCAGGTTCCATATAAATTTTAGGATTATTTGTTCCATTTCTTTGAAAAAAATGGGTGGTATTTTGATAGGGATTGCATTAAATGTGTAGATTGCTCTAGGTAGCATAGACATTTTCACAATATTTATTCTTCCAATCCAGGAGCATGGAACATTTTCCATTTCTTTGTGTCTTCCTCCATTTCTTTCATGAGTACTTTATAGTTTTCTGCATATAGATTCTTTGCCTTTTTGTTAGGTTTATTCCTAGGTATCTTATAGTTTTGGGTGCAATTGTAAATGGGATTGACTCCTTAGTTTCTCTTTCTTCTGTCTTGTTGTTGGTGTACAGAAATGCAACGGATTTCTGTGCATTGATTTTATATCCTGGCACTTTACTGAATTCCTGTACAAGTTCTAGCAGTTTTGGAGTGGAGTCTTTTGGGTTTTCCACATATAGTATCATGTCATCTGCAAAGAGTGATAGTTTGACTTCTTCTTTACCAATTTGGATGCCTTTAATTTCCTTTTGTTGTCTGATTACTGAGGCTAGGACTTCTAGTACTATGTTGAATAGCAGTGGTGATAATGGACATCCCTGCCGTGTTCCTGACCTTAGCGGAAAAGCTCTCAGTTTTTCTCCATTGAGAATGATATTTGCGGTGGGTTTTTCATAGATGGCTTTGATAATATTGAGGTATGTGCCCTCTATCCCTACACTTTGAAGAGTTTTGATCAGGAAGTTTTGCTGTACTTTGTCAAATGCTTTTTCAGCATCTATTGAGAGTATCATATGGTTCTTGTTCTTTCTTTTATTAATGTGTTGTATCACGTTGATTGATTTGAGCATGTTGAACCAGGCTTGCAGCCCTGGAATAAATCCCACTTGATCGTGGTGAATAATCCTTTTAATGTACTGTTGAATCCTATTGGCTAGTATTTTGGTGAGAATTTTTGCATCTGTGTTCATCAAGGATATTGGTCTGTAGTTCTCTTTTTTGGTGGGATCCCTGTCTGGTTTGGGGATCAAGGTGATGCTGGCCTCATAAAATGAGTTTGGAAGCTTCCCTTCCATTTCTATTTTTTGGAACAGTTTCAGGAGAACAGGAATTAGTTCTTTCTTAAATGTTTGTTAGAATTCCCCTGGGAAGCCATCTGGCCCTGGGCTTCTGTTTATTTGGAGATTTTTTGATGACTGTTTCACTCTCCTTACTGGTTATGGGTTTGTTCAGGTTTTCTATTTCTTCCTGGTTCAGTTGTGGTAGATTATATGTCTCTAGGACATCCATTTCTTCCAGTTTGTCAAATTTGTTGGCGTGGAGTTGCTCGTAGTATGTTCTTATAATTGTCTGTATTTCTTTGGTGTTAGTTGAGCTCTCTCCTCTTTCATTCATAATTTTATTTATTTGGGTCCTTCCTCTTTTCTTTTTGATAAGTCTGGCCAGAGGTTTATCAATCTTATTAATTCTTTCAAAGAACCAGCTCCTAGTTTTGTTGATTTGTTCTATTGTGGTTTGTGGTTTTTTTTTTTTTTTTTTTTTTTTTTTGGTTTCTATTTCATTGATTTCTGCTCTGATCTTTATGATTTCTCTTCTTCTGCTGGGTTTAGGATTTCTTTCTTGTTCTTTCTCTAGCTCCTTTAGGTGTAGGGTTAGGTTGCATTCTTGAGACCTTTCTTGTTTCTTGAGAAAGGCTTGTACTGCTATATATTTTCCTCTGAGGACTGCCTTTGCTGTGTCCCACAGATTTTGAACCATTGTGTTTTCATTATCATTTGTTTCCATGAATTTTTTCAATTCTTCTTTAATTTTCTGGTTGACCCATTCATTCTTTAGAAGGATGCTGTTTAGTCGCCATGTATTTGGGTTCTTTCCAAATTTCCTCTTGTGATTGAGTTCTAGCTTCAGAGCATTGTGGTCTGAAAATAGGCAGGGAATGATCCCAATCTTTTGATACCGGTTGAGACCTGATTTAGGAACCAGGATGTGATCTATTCTGGAGAATGTTCTATGTGCACTAGAGAAGAATGTGTATTCTGTTCCATTGGGATGAAATGTTCTGAATATATCTGTGATGTCCATCTGGTCCAGGGTGTCATTTAAGGCCATTATTTCCTTGTTGATATTTTGCTTGGATGATCTGTCCATTTCAGTGAGGGGAGTGTTAAAGTCCCCTACTATTATTGTATTATTATTGATGTGTTTCTTTGATCTTGTTATTAATTGGTTTATATAGTTGGCAGCACCCACATTAGGTGCAAAAATATTTTAAATTGTTAGATCTTCTTGTTGGACAGACCCTTTGGGTAGGATATAGTGTCTTTCCTCATCTCTTATTATAGTCTTTGGCTTAAAATCGAATTGATCTGATATAAGGATTGCCACCCCAGCTTTCTTCTGATGTCCATTAGATGGTAAATTTTTTCTACCCCCTCACTTTAAATCTGGAGGTGTCTTCGGGTCTAAAATGAGTTTTTTTGTAGGCAACATATAAATGTTGTTTTTTTTTTGTTTTTTTTTTTTTTATCCATTCTGATACCTTGTGTCTTTTGATTGGGGCATTTAGCCCATTAACATTCAGGGTAACTATTGAGAGATATGAATTTAGTGCCATTATTAGTCTGTAAGGTGACTGTTACTGTATATTGTCTCTGTACCTTTCTGATCTACTACTTTTAGGCTCTCTCTTTGCTTAGAGGACCCCTTTCAATATTTCCTGTAGAGCTGGTTTGGTGTTTGCAAATTCTTTCAGTTTTTGTTTGTCCTGGAAGCTTTTTATCTCTCCTTCTATTTTCAATGATACGCTAGCTGGATAGAGTATTCTTGGCTGCATGATTTTCTCGTTTAGTGCTCTGAATATATCATGCCAGCTCTTCCTGGCCTGCCAGGTCTCTGTGGATAAGTCTGCTGCCAATCTAATATTTTTACCATTGTATGTTACAGACTTCTTTTCTCGGGCTGCTTTCAGGATTTTCTCTTTGTCACTAAGACTTGTAAATTTTACTATTAGGTGACGGTGTGTGGACCTATTCTTGTTGACTTTGAGGGGGGTTCTCTGCATCTCCTGGATTTTGATGCTTGTTCCCTTTGCCATATTAGGGAAATTCTCTCCAATGATTCTCTCCAATAGACCTTCTGCTCCCCTCTCTGTTTCTTCTTCTTCTGGAATCCCAATTATTCTAATGTTGTTTCGTCTTATGGTGTCACTTATCTCTCAAATTCTCCCCTCGTGGTCCGATAGCTGTTTGTCCCTCTTTTTTTCCTTCTTTATTCTCTGTCATTTGGTCTTCTATATCACTAATTCTTTCTTCTGCCTCATTTATCCTAGCAGTGAGAGCCTCCATTTTTGATTGCACCTCATTAATAGATTTTTTTGATTTCAACTTGGTTAGATTTTAGTTCTTTTATTTCTCCAGAAAGGGCTTTTATATCTCCAGAGAGGGTTTCTCTAATATCTTCCATGCCTTTTTCTAGTCCGGCTTGTGAATCATCATTCTGAACTCTTGATCTGACATATTACCAATGTCTGTATTGATTAGGTCCCTAGCCTTCAGTACTGCCTCTTGTTCTTTTTTTTTGTGATGAATTTTTCTGCCATGTCATTTTGTCCAGATTAGAGTATATGAAGGAGCAAGTAAAATACTAAAAAGGTGGAAAAGACCCCATAAAAATGCGCTTTAACCAAATCAGAAGAGACCCCAAATCATGGGGGGGAGAAAGGGGATAAAAAGCGGTTCAGAAAAAAAAAAAGAAAAGAAAAAATTAAAAAATAAAACAAATAAAGAAAAAATATAAAAAAGAAAAAATATATATTAGATTAACTAGTTAAAAAACATTATAAAAGAAAAGGGTAAAAGTTAAAAAACACTTTAGCAGAAGAGGAAAAAAAAACTGAAAAAAAAAATTAACCGCAAGACGAAAGAATTATGGGGAGAAAGCCATGAGTTCCATGCTTTGCTTTCTCCTCCTCTGGAATTCCACTGCTGTCCTTGGTATTGAACCTGCTTTCCTTGGTAGGTGAACTTCCTCCTGGCTGGATTTTTTGTTGATTTTCTGGGGGAGGGGCCTGTTGTAGTGACTCTCAAGTTTCTTTGCCTGAGGCGGAATTGCACCGCCCTTACGGGGGGGCCGTACTATGTAATCTGCTCGGGTTTGCTTTCGGGAGCTTTTGTTCCCTGAATGCTTTCCGTAGAGTTCTGGAGGACGGGAATGAAAATGGCGGCGTCCCAGTCTCCGGCCCAGAGGAGCCGAGAGCCCGGGGCCCCACTTCTCAGCGCGCCCCCAGAGAACAGCGCCCAATCACTCCCGCATCCCCGGCCTCCAGCCGTGCTCCAAGCTCACCCAGCCTGCGACCGGTTCAAGGTAACCCCGAGCTGAGAGCTCACTCCTGGCTCTGTCTCTATAGCCGGCTTCCCCGTTCTAATACCTGCAAGCTCTGCAACACTCTGACACCCTTTATCCTTCTGTGACCCTGTGGGACCTGGGGCCATGCTGACCCCACATGGGCTTCACCCCCATTTAGCCTCTGGAGCGATGTCCCTCAGTGGAAAAGACTTAAAGTCCTGATTTTGTGCTCCGTTGCTCTGCTGCTTTCTGGGAGCCGGCCCCTCCCCCTGCAGTCTATCTTCCCGTCGTTTTGGATTCACTTCTCCACCAGTCCTACCTTTCAGAAAGTGGTTGATTTTCTGTTTCTAGAATTGCTGTTCTTCTTCTCTTTGATCTCCCATTGGATTTGTAGGTGTTTGCAATGTTTAGATAGCGATCTAGCTGATCTCCCGCTACCTGATGTAGTCTCAGCTTGCTACTTCTCTGCCATCTTGATTCCTCCCTCCACTATACCTTTTTGTAACTAGAATTGTGCTTAGTGACCACACATGCATGTGCGCGCGCGCGCACACACACACACACACACTGCAAATCTGTTTGTAATCAATTGTATATAGACCATCAATTGTATTGACTTTGTATTTAGCATGATGTTTTTAAGAGCCTAGGATATGTTGTTTTATTTACTCAATTTAATAAGCAGTTCCATCCCTAAGGATTTGCACAGGAGGGATTTTACTGGTTGTTTCAATCCCTAAGAATCAGAAGCAGATATCTTTTGTAAGAGGAGATAGTATTATTCCCCTGGATTCAGCAATGACTTGTGGTTGCCTCTCACTTTTCTCCCATTCCCCTTATTTTAGAAGTGTACTTTATTGACCATATCCACAGGAGTAGAAAAATATGTCCCGTTATTCCATTTCTTTGAGGATAGACAATAAAGCCTGTGATCAGGATAATAAGAATCTTATCTTGAGATAAGATTCTACACCACACATGTAGGCATGTAGGCATGCAAGCATGTGCACACATATGCACACACCCATGCATACTGAATGTTTTCTACTGATATTTACTAATACTATTCACCACTGATATTAATAGCCATTCTCCCTGCATAAATGAAGGAATGAATGAGTCCATAATCTTAGACTACTTTGTATGCTTTTGTAGGTTGTATACGTCACAATTTTAGGGATTAGTATCTCCTTCATAGTGCATGTGAACTGTATTTTCTAGAATTTGATAATGCATATCCTGTGGGGCCATAAGGACTGACCTACTAACGTGCCCGGGGAAAAACAACCACAGGGAGTAAAAGAAAGCCATGATAATCTTGTTTTAGTTGGATCCAGCTGTGCTGAAAAGTAGTTCCAACTTTGGACTTCCCAATGATATATGTGTTCACATTCTTGTCTTATTAGCTTAGGCTAATTTGGACTTATGTTACTGAAATGGAAAGAGTCTTGAATCTTTGCTGCATCAGAAAATAATTTATTCAGAAAGCATATTCACCAAGTATTTATTGAATATTTATTGTGTGTAGACTCTTCTTGGTAGTGGTTATAGAATAATGAATATGAATAAAATTCAAAAGCTCTGACCTCATAGAGATCATTTTAGTGGATGTAGTTTTCCTAGAACATCAAGACAGAGAAGTTGCAAATAAATTTCAGGGATAGCTTCCTAATCAGAGCCTAAGAAGTAGGAATTCAAACATTGTCTAGATTGATATTAAGTGGTGGAACTATACTACTGAGTCAAACTATTTTGTATGTCAAGAGGTAACAGAATTATGACAGTCAAGTTCTTGGGAAAATCAGGAGATAAACTGTTTTAGACAAGGTTTACCTGTGAGCTTTTGCACTTAAGGTGATAATCCATTTTAAATGGAATGATCTTGTGAAACTCAGTCTCTTATTTTCCAATTCAAGTTCATATAATTTTCTACCATGCATATTCTTATCATCTTGGTTTGCATAGCATGTGTCCCTATGAGCTGTAGAGTATTTTTGTTGTTGTAGTTATTGTTGTTGTTTTCTGTAAATGTTTCAATGATACCTGAATTCCCAAATGTTTATTAGATAATAATACTTTAATGAGAAAAAATGTTTTTAAAACATGCAGCTCATTTAATAACATTTGCTGCATTTTTTCTTTGCTATAATTTTCAATGTAACTATCACTTTGTTGAAAATATAAAATTCTTAAGAATGTAGTAGCTCATCAATTATGTGTCTAATTGTATAAATTTTTTACTGTTTTGTGAGAAGTGTAATACAACTTAACTAGTAGTAAAAACATACAGTGCCTTATCAAAAAATCTGCTAACTTTTCCTCTAATTTTCACGTATTAATGTGCTGGTAATTTAACATTTCATATCTTTTGTATGCTGCAGATGATTTTATTAAGCAGTAAAAATACTACTTTTTTGGGGTCAAGAACAAAATCTAGCATATATTTAGTGAATTTCTAAGTGTCATGCCCATGGTTTTAGTATTTTGTTGTAAGAAAAATTTTGAACACTTAATAATACTGTGGCATATGTACAATGGATAAGAATATTTCTAAGTTTCATTTTCTAAGGAACATAGTCAAATGAATAGATTTTCTTTTTTTTTTTCTTTCAAAGATTTTGTTTATTTATTTGACAGAGAGACAAAGCGAGAGAGGGAACATAAGCAGGGGTAGTAGGAGAGGGAGAAGCAGGCTTCCTGCTGAGCAGGGAGCCTTAGGACCCTGGGATCATGACCTGCACTGAAGGCAGATGCTTAATGACTGAGCCACCCACACACCCCTATATTTTCTGTTAATGAGAGAGATCTACCTAGAATCATGTAATTACTAAGTTGTAAATTTATACAGGATACATTTGAGCTACCCTCTTTTATTGATGAAACTGATGACTTAGCTTGAAATGAACTGGAGTTTTGATCATCTGAACTAAAGCTTAAGTCCAGTTCAGATTTTTTTGGTAACTTTTTTATAAATTTGTAACTCAAATTTAGTGACTTTTTTTGACTATGGGAGACAAATTCTTATTTTAGATGAAACTCCTATGCATTAGTAGTAAAGCTTAGCAGGATAAGTGAGGAAATTGTGGCAAATATGGTTGGTTATTGCAGAGTTTTTGCCAGTCTTATACAACACCATAATGCCTTCAGGTTAGAAATTTTATTCCATGCCATTGAGCTAAATGAAATATTAGACTACGTTGATTATCCTGTGATCAAGTTTCTACAAATACTTGTCTTATCCTCGAGGAATTGATCAGCAAATCTTGAAGCTTCATCTGATGACTTCATTCATTCATTCATTCATTAACTCAGTAACATCCCAGGAAACTAGATACCAGGTAAACAGAAATGACTAAAACATATGTTCTGATCTCATTGCCTAGGAAAAAGGATAGATGTAAATAAATAACTAAAAAATAGTACATAGGGTATCATTAAGAAGATTAAATTGGCACACCACAAAAGGAGAATGTCATTACAAGACTAACTGCCCAGGTTCATGTGCTTTTTTCCATGTGTCCAGTGTAGAGTAGGGTGCCAGTAATAGCAACATTTCTTCATCTACACTGGTGGAAATGACAGCACTGCTTTTCTTGAAGATGCTGCCTTTGGGAAATGAAAAGCCTTTTTCCCTCATAGAGTAAGTGGGAGTTTCTAATCTACTGGTTCCTCAGTACTAGATAAGTCCTTGGCATCTCGGACAATAGGTTTTCAACATACAAATTTTGGAGAGACAGAAACATTGAGACCATAGCATTTTGCGCCTTGCTCCCAAAATCCAGACCCTTCTCACATGCCATGAGCTCAAAATTCTAAGGCAAAAGTCTCATCTAAATATCATCTAAATTAGATACAGATGAGACTCTAGCTATGAACCTGTGAAATAAAACATATGTGTTTCCAAAGCACAATGGTGGGATAGGCATAGAAGAGAGATTCCCATTCCAAAAGGGAGAGATAGAAAACAAAAAAGGAGCAATAGGCCCAAGGTAAATCCAAAACCAGTAGGGTAAACAACAACAACAACCCCAATCCTCCTTGGCAGCATGTCCTACCTTCTGGACCCACTGGGGCTGCAGTCATACCTTCTGGACACACTGGAACAGGAGTCGGGTCGCTAAAGCTCCAAGCACCCTATCTGCCATACTTTGCTGGGAACAGCCCATACTACACATACCCCTATCTGGATTGCAGCTTGGTGCTTATAGATGGTTCTGGGTTGTGGGGACACCACCTTATTCTGCACCCCCACCACAACTCTGCTCTCCATTACCCTAGTGAAGATTCTCTGACCACAGGCACTCTTGAAGCAGTCCTTTGCTTGGGCTGCATGCTCATGGGAAAAGGCTGCTCCATCCTTCAAAATCTAGGTGGAACCAGACACTGTCCTGGTGCTTTGATGGATGCAGGAAAAGCTGCATCATGGCTCACTGGAATGATCAGGGAGCATGGCACCAGAATGAGGATTAGACCAGGCAGCAGCGGCCCCCTCCTTTGAAATCCTTCTGCCCTACTCTTGGCCTGTGATGGAAAAGGCAGCTCTGGGGATCTCCAAAATACTTTCAGGGACATTCTTCCACTGTCTTCATGAAGAACAGCTAGGTTCTATTGAAATGGCCAACCCATTCTAATATCCTTATCAAATTAGGCTACATTCTTCTTCTTTCCTCTCCAAAAAAGCCTTTTCATTCCTTTCAATATGGATAGGCTAAAGTTTTCCAAATTTTGAAGTTCTACTTTTTTAAAACAATTTATTATTGAAGTTTAGTTGACAACAATGTTATATGAGTTTCAGGTGTGCAACATGGTGATTCAACCCTGCTTCATTTTTAATTAGTGGTTCTCTGTTTATATCTTTTCTCTCTTCTTGCATCTTACTGTAAGCAGTCAGGAGGACCCAGGCCACTATGTTAACATTTGCTTAGATATTTTCTCGAACAAAAATCCAATTTCGTTGCTCACAAGTTCTATCTTCCACAAAACATTTAGACGTGAACACAGTTCAGCCAAGCTCTTTGCCACTTTCTGTTAAGAATTGTCTTTCCTGTAGTTCCAGTAACATGTTCCTCATTTATGTCATCTATGGCCTTTGCCATCCATACATCTATCAACATTCTGTTCACGACCACTTAGGTATTCTCTAGGAAGACTGAGGCTTTCTCTACAGCTCTCCTCATTAGAATTGCTTTGAGTGGTTCATGCACAGCAATGTAGTGTTTTTCTACATGTACCTCCAAACCCTTCTAGCCAGTTCCCCTTCCTCACTTCCAAAACTACTTCCACACATTTCAGTATTTATTTTTACAGTACCCCCACTTCTCAGTACCAACTTTCTGTCTTGGTTGGTTTCACTGCTATAACAAAGTACCTCATATTGTCTGGCTTACAGACAACAGAAATTTATTTCTTATAATCTAGAGACTGGAAGTCCAAAATCATGGTGCCAGCTTGGTCAGGTTCAGACCCTTTTCCCAATTGTAGATTTCTGGTTGTATCCTCATATAGTTGAACGGGTAAGCTAGCTCTCTGCAACCTCTTGACCCTCATGACCTAATTTCTTCTTATTGGCCCTACCTTCTAATGTAATTATTTTTTATTTGTCATTAGGTTTTCAACATATTAATTGGGGGGAGGGGGGATAAGCATTCAGATCATAACAGGCCTTGTAGTATCTTGTCCCTGAAGAGAACAATTTATGTTTCATGTCAGCCAAACGGTGACAAATAGAAAAGCAGATGACACTATAACCTGGAAAATTCTAATATTAAATAATAAGTGATCTTACGTCATTCACCCATTCAATAAATAATTAGTATGCATCCACCATGTACCACACACAAGGAAGAAAACAGTGAGCAAAATCAGAAATGGTACCTGCTCTCACAGGTCTTACAAACTTTTCTATAAATGAACGAAAGACGGACACTGTGTATTGGCCCCTAGCTTGTTTATTTTCTTCACTGTAGGCTGAGGCCCATTAACCCAAAAGCCCACTGGCTCCAAACTCTAACTTTTACACATTAGAGGAAAACTGTTTCTCTAGCCACAGAACACTTCTGACATGGTATATGTGTGGTTTTCAATCAGCTCCCCAAATCTCTGGACACAAACTGGATATCCTATAATTTAATTTAATTCTAGCATTAACTACCTGGGGTTATCACAGACCTCATGGCTTACGGTCTCAGCCTCATAAAACTGTCCCCATTTCAGACACAAGTCACGAGGCCCAGGTTGCAAACCAACCAGTTGCAAATGGCAAGTTTTCATACCCCTCTCTTCAGACTTGATAATTTGCTAGAGTAGCTCACAGAAGTCAGGGAAGCACTGTTTATGTTTACTAGTTTATTATAAAGATGTTATAATTAGCCAGAGATATTATAAGATATATAAGCAGCCAGAGAAGAGGTACGTGGAGCAAGATCTAGAAGGGTCTGAAGCTCAGTAGTTTCTGAGTGGAGTTAGGGTGTGCCAACCCTCTAGTCACATGGATGCCTTTATCAACCCAGAAGTTCTTCAAACACCATAATCCAGGAACCTTTATGGAGGTTTCATTACAGAGATGTGATCAATTTTTGGCTCACTTTGAAGTTGCTCTCCCTTTCCCGGAGTTAAGTGGTTGGGGCTGAAATCTCCACGGTTCTAATTATGGTTTGCTCTTTTCTGAAACCAGCCCCCATCGTGAAGCTACCCAGGGGTCCATGAAGAGTTGTTTCATTAAAACAAAAGACACTCCTATCACCCACGAAATGCCAAGGGATTTAGGCGCTCAGTGTAAGATGTCCTTATCATCTCTCATCACTCAGGAGATTACCAGGGTTTTAGGAGCTCAGGGTGAGAAACTGGGGGCCAAAGACTCAAAACTTAGTGTGAGAAACCAGGGTCAAAGACTCAATGATAGTAGAAAAAGATACATCTAGCATTCATACCCCTCAGAAATACAAGGGTTTTAAGAACTCTGTGTCAGAAAGCAGGGGCAGAGACCAAATACGTATTTATTATCTCACATCCAATTATTTTTTAAAGTAGCCTAATGAAGCAATACTTTCTTAACTGTTTAGATACTATGTGTTTTATATATCCTTCAAAATATAAATTAGCATCCCCCAGCCATTGATGAATTAGAGCCCTCTGGTCCTTAGACCCCTTTGGAGCCACTGCCCTTCCAAGTGATCTGACCAAGAGACCCCGCCACCCCCGCACTGCTGAGTAACCTCACATAGGCATGCACATCTTCTCTCCTCTGCCACTCTCCCCCAGGAGTTTCCTTGCCCTCCTCTCCTTCTGAGTAGAGACCCCCTGTAGCCTCGTTTCTGGATAGACTCCTGCGGTGAGAGACTGTCCCCCATGACTTCTCCCACATGCAAACTTGTCAAAGCATCACCCAGTAAAGCTTCTGTGTGCTACTGCCATCTCATGGTCATATCTTTTTCCTTGATCAGCTTTTCAAATCTCTAAACGCCCCCATACAACCTAATGGTTGAGAATCAGCTAAAGTTTTGCTGACTCTCTAACAAATGTGTTAATGGCATAAATTTATTCTGTGTTTTAGCACTGTCTCCTTCTCAGAACCTGCCAGAAAAAGAAGTAAAGTCAGATTGCTGATTTGATTTTTTTTTTTATGACTTGTACCTCCTACTTCATATTGATATCTGTTTCTTAAATTGGAGATTATACATCCCTCAAAAAGGGGATACCCAAAGGGGGTATTGCTCCTCCTCTTCCTCTCCTGGCTGTAGCTTTCTGTTACTGAATAATCATGTACTAAAGCTATTCAATGAGACAGTGAAAAAAAGGCCTTGCTGATCATTTGGGCTAGGGGAGGTGGTGAGAAGAGCCACAGTGGCTCGAGCAGTGTCACAGAGTAAGCGGGCTACGACGCACGTGGGTGGGCCTGGCGTGTGATGTTAGAGCCAGGGAAATGGGAAGAGGACACCTCAGCGGAGGTGGGTTATGGCATGATGTGAGTTATCAGACTGAGCAGGGGAAGCAAAGGATCCCAGCTGAGATAGCCTACCAGGAGATAGCAGAGCCCAAGGGGGCTGAGGAAAGGGTTCTCACACAGTAGTGATGTCCTAGAGGCCAAATAAGGTGAGGGCATCTCAAGATGCCTCTCTCAGGAGGGCGTCTATGTGGTGGAAAGTGTAAAGGCAGAGATCAGAAATTGGTTTCATGGGGGGATTTGTCAAATATGTAAATATATTAAAGGTAATAGAAGCCTGATTTCTCACTGTCAGAAAAAGGGGTTCTAAATATTGTAAGGATGGGGGGAAGAAGGAACTCTTTGTTGTTGGATTAGAATCAGTGGTGTTTATTTGTATTCATTTGCTCTGGCTACCATTTTAAACATACCGCGGATTGGGAGTCTTAAAAAACAAAACCGAATTTTCTCACAGGTCTGGAGGCTACAAGTTCAAGATCAAGGTGTCAGCTGGGTTGGTTTTTCCAGTTTTAAAACCTTGACTTAACATAGATGGCTATCTCTCTGTCCTCACAGGGTCTTTCTTTGGTGCACACACATCTCTGGCGTCTCTCAGTGTGTCCACATTTCCTCTACTACTAAGGTAACTAGTCAGATTGGATTAGGACTCACCCGAATAGCCTCATTTTACCTTAATCTCCTTTAAATATGGTTAAATTCTGAGGTACTGTTAGGTCTTCAACATATGCATTTGGTGAGGGCAGAATTCAGCATATAACGATATTGTATATTTCTGGTATATGTATGTATGTAGGTAGGTATGGAATTGGTGTGAATATACATTTACATATGTGTCCTAGTTCTATTTACTAAAAGGATTTGATATGGGGAAATGCTTTGATTTTTTTTCTTTTCCTGGAGGAAGTAGTTTGCTTTTTTGTTATGCTGTTTAGTGAGTAGAGAAAGTTTACCAATATGATAAAAACAAAGGTTGTGTTTGCCTCCAAGTTTTTCTTGGAGAATACAATAAGTGAATAGAACTATTTGATGCAATGTATTCTGAAATATTTCTGTGATTTATTCAAAGACAAGGAAAATTAAATAAATGAGTCAGATTCGTTTGCCAAAAATTCTGTTTTGCTGCTTTGTATATGGTAGCTACTCAAGATTTATTAATAAATACTTGATTTTGTGATATTATGTAGATATTCTCTAAGTTAGTGCTGTAGGTGTAAGTGTGAACTACTTTAGAATAGAGACTCAAATACTTTTTTTTTTAATATTTTATTTATTTATTTGACAGAGAGAGGGTTAACAAGTAGGCAGAGAAGCAGGCAGAGAGAGGGGGAAGCAGGCTCCCTGCTAAGCAGAGAGCCTGGTGTGGGGCTCTATCCCAGGATCCTGAGATCATGACCTGAGCCGAAGGCTGAGGCTTAACCCACTGAGCCACTCAGGTGCTCCAGACTCAAATACTTTTGAAGACTAGTGAGTAAAGACAGTGAGTGCAGCAAAAGGCTATAAGGCAAGGAAGAGTGGGGACTGCAGCAAAATAGAAAGTGTGTGTCCTGCCCAAGGCATATCATTTTAAATTCTAAAAGAATTATTCTACCCAAATACTGATGTATTTCAATGTCAGACCTGCTCTCTTATAAATTAATATCAAAGTTTTCTTGACTTATTTTCGTTATACATTGACTCTTGAACAATGCGGGAGTCAGGACCACTGAATACCCACTCGGTCAAAAACCCATGCACAACTTTTTTTTTGTTTTAAGATTTTATTTATTGATTTGAGAGAGCGAGCAAGCATGAGAGGCGAGAAGGTCAGAGGGAGAAGCAGACTCCCCATGTAGATGGGAGCCCAATGCGGGACTTGATTCCTGGACTTGGGATCATGACCTGAGCCAAAAGCAGTGGCTTAACCAACTGAGCCACCCAGGCGCCCCCATGCACAACTTTTGACCCCCCCAAACTTAACTACTAATAACCTCTGCTGAGTGGAAGCCTTACCAGTAACATAAACAGTTGTTAAACACATATTTTTGTATGTTATATGTATTATATTTGGTTACAAATATATACAATAAAGTAAGCTAGAGAAAAGAAAATCATTCCAAAAATTGTAAAAGAAAATACATGTACAGTACTGTTACTGTATTTATTGAAAAAAACCTGTATATAAGGGGCATCTGCTTGGCTCAGTGGGTTAAGCATCTGCCTTCAGCTCAGGTCATGATCTCAGGGTCCTGGAATTGAGTCCCACATCATGCTCCCTGCTCAGTGGGAAACCTGTTTCTCCCTCTCACTCTGCCACTCCCTGCACTTGTGCTCTCTCTCTGTCAAAAAAAAAAAAATCTTTAAAATAAAAAAGGAAAAAGAAAATACTGTTTATGAGTAGAACTATGTAGTTCAAACCCATGTTGTTCAGGAGTCAACTGTAATGATTTAGTAAGTATGCACTAAATATTAAAGTTATGCTATACTAGACAACAAAGAAAGATCTTCAGGTATAAGTGAGAGGTGTATTATTAAAAATATGTAAGTGTTTTTTTTCCCAAAATTTTATGTCTGTCTTACCCATAAGTCCATTTTTAAATTTTACATAATGATAATTACACACTTAAATGCATTTATATATATTTTAACTGCTATAAATTATCTTGTAGTTCTGTTGAACATATGTGTTAGTTTTATAAATGCTTCAAAATAAAAACGAGCCATATTTGTATGTAGGAGAAGCTTCTTTTCTTTTTTACATTATCTATTGGGATTACAAACATTTTATCTTATCACTACAAGCTAACATCCTATATAGTATGTACTAAATGATTCCTATTTAGCATAGATCAAATTATATTTTCATTCCTTTAGGAAATAAACCACTTTCATTTTAAAATTTTGTTCTTTTCAAAGATATCAGCCACAATGATCAAAAAACACTGTTAGCATTTATATCCTGTGGGATTGTATTCCTATCTAGCTACCCAATATAGAAAAGACTAATAGGTTTTTTAAGAAAGATTTATATCCAGTGTCATCTACTTTAAGAAGCATCGTACAATTATAGCTACTTTTGTGTTACAGTGTTTCTTTTGAATATGTGTTACGTCTCTTGGGAAATTTTTTTTTTCAAATGTAAGTATTCATATAAAGTAGGATTATTGATTCATTCAGTATCCAATCTACTACCTCATAACTACATTTTGTGAAAACCATTCTGTTAAATATTTCAAGCTGTTCATGTCAATCTAAAAGTATCAAAATGTACCATGAAATAATGACAAATTTGGAATTGGTTGTAGAAACTGAAAAACTGGGTGTATCTGTAGTCCTTCTGGAAGGTCTTGATCGTTTCGATTATATGTGGATGAAAATAATCCTAGACAATAGCAGTTCTCTCAAGAAAATATAGACACTTTAGGTTGATTAAAATGTATATGAGTTTCCCTTTTAAGTGGAGTTAGTCCTAAAAAAAATAAATTAAATAAACTGGAGTCCTTATTTTGTGCAAAAAAAAAAATCATATCTGATATATATCAGTAATTATGCAATTAGAAACTCTTACTTTTAGCATTCCTGCTTTTTGCAAGCATGTGTAGACCTTTGAAATGAATGAGATACTTTATTATGCTCATTCCCTGGTTTTATTTTGCCTTTCTTTCATTTTTTTTATGTCATTATTCTCTTTCACTATCTCACATTTCTTACCCATTTAATTGAGATTCTGAAAAAGATGATTAAAATAGATGCATGTATGTGTGTGTGCGTGCACGTGTGTGTATGTGTGGTGAAGGAGAGAAAGAGAGCACACGAATGCACGCAGGAGAGGGAGGGAGCAGGACAACTCATGGTGGCTTGCTAAGATTTCAATGGAACATTACAATGTTTCACAATGCACAGGTCTTTTTCTCCCCAGGCTCCTTCAGATTTTCCAGAGATGAACCTCGTAATTTATTACCTAAAGGATTAAATACTTAACTATTAGGTTGCAGGGAACTGAGACAAAGACAGGGCTGGAGGGAAGAGATCAACATTTAGCATATACTGCCTTTCATTCACTGCCATTTTTGCAGTAAAATACAACATCTCATGCTGCTAAGTCTCAGCCTCAATTTTCCTAAAGGGAGAGTTTGGTGGTTTCTACCTGCATAGAGTTGCAGAGAAACTGGAAGTCTAATTGTTCCTTATAATGTCTTAACCCATCTTCCCAGTTTTCAACTCTGCCATCTCCCTCATCTACTTTAGCTCCTTATGCACTGATTTCTGAGTCAGTTTCTAGGGAGCTAAGCAGCTGGCTCTTCCATGGCCTCTTCGCTGTCTGTGCTTGCCCCTCACTGTTCTTTGCTCTGCTGTTTCAGTCATTTGACCTCCACTTTGTTTTACATCTTCAAAAAAAAAAAAAAGTTGACATCTCTTGTCTACTATTCTGTTCTTTGTGTTTATAGATTAATAACTTTAAGAATTATATCTTTCCTGTGTCTGTAATGATTTTTAGGGAGAACAGAGATAATCCCATGGCTTTAAATCTATCATGAAGTGGCAACCTAACTAATATTTCAAAAAGAATGTTTTTCTTGGAGGAGGAGTCAAGATGGCGGAGAAGTAGCAGGCTGAGACTACATCAGGTAGCAGGAGATCAGCTCGATAGCTTATCTAAACATTGCAAACACCTACAAATCCAATGGGAGATCGAAGAGAAGAACAGCAACTCTAGAAATAGAAAATCAACCACTTTCTGAAAGGTAGGACTAGCGGAGAAGTGAATCTAAAATGACGGGAAGATAGACCGTGGGGGGAGGGGCCGGCTCCCGGCAAGCAGTGGAGGAACGGAGCACAAAATCAGGACTTTTAAAAGTCTGTTCCACTGAGGGACATTGCTCCAGAGGCTAAACCAGGGTGAAGCCCACGCGGGGTCAGCGTGGCCCCAGGCCCCACAGGGTCACAGAAGAATCGGGGGTGTCAGAGTGTCGCAGAGCTCGCAGGTATGAGAACGGAGATGCCAGCTGCAGAGACAGAGCCGAGGACTGAACTCTCAACTCGGGGTTACCTTGAACTGGTCGCGGGCTGGGTGAGCTCAGAGCGCGGCTGGAGGCTGGGGATGCGGGAGTGATTGGGTGCTGTCCTCTGGGGGCGCACTGAGGAGTGGGGCCCCAGGCTCTCGACTCCTCCGGGCCGGAGACTAGGAGGCCGCCATTTTCATTCCCGTCCTCCGGAACTCTACGGAAAGCGCTCAGGGAACAGAAGCTCCCAAAAGCGAACCAGAGCTGATTACTTAGTCTGGCCGCCGGTAAGGGTGGTGCAAACCCTCCTCGGGCAAAGACACTTGAGAGTCACTACAACAGGCCCCTCCCCCAGAAGATCAACAAAATATCCAGCCAGGACGAAGTTCACCTATCAAGGAAAGTAGGTTCAATTCCTAAGACAGCAGCGCAATTCCAGAGGAGGAGAAAGCAAAGCACGGAACTCATGGCTTTCTCCCCATGATTCTTTAGTCTTGCGGCTACTTCAATTTCTTTTTTCTTTTTTCAATTTTTTTTTCTTTTTTCTTCTTCTGCTAAATTTTTTAAAACTTTTACTCTTTTCTTTTTTAACATTTTTTTGACTAGTTTATCTAAATATATATATTTTTCTTTCTTTTTTATATTTTTTCTTTGTTTTATTTTTTAAATTTTTTTTCTTTCTTTTTTCTGAACCTCTTTTTATCCCCTTTCTCCGCCCCACAATTTGGGGTCTCTTCTCATTTGGTTACAGCGCATTTTTCTGGGGTCTTTGCCACCCTTTTAGTATTTTATTTGCTCCTTCATATCCTCTTATCTGGACAAAATGACAAGGCGGAAAAAATCACCACAAACAAAAGAACAAGAGGCAGTACCAAAGCCTAGGGACCTAATCAACACAGACATTGGTAATATGCCAGATCAAGAGTTCAGAATGACGATTCTGAACATTCTAGCCGGGCTCGAAAAAGGCATGGAAGATATTAGAGAAACCCTCTCTGGAGATATTAAAGCCCTTTCTGGAGAAATTAAAGAACTAAAATCTAACCAAGTAGAAATCAAAAAAGCTATTAATGAGGTGCAATCAAAAATGGAGGCTCTCACTGCTAGGATAAATGAGGCAGAAGAAAGAATTAGTGATATAGAAGACCAAATGGCAGAGAATAAAGAAGCCGAGCAAAAGAGGGACAAACAGCTACTGGACCATGAGGGGAGAATTCGAGAGATAAGTGACACCATAAGATGAAACAACATTAGAATAATTGGGATTCCAGAAGAAGAAGAAACAGAGAGGGGAGCAGAAGGTCTATTGGAGAGAATCATTGGAGAGAATTTCCCTAATATGGCAAAGGGAACAAGCATCAAAATCCAGGAGATGCAGAGAACCCCTCTCAAAGTCAACAAGAATAGGTCCACACCCCGTCACCTAATAGTAAAATTTACAAGTCTTAGTGACAAAGAGAAAATCCTGAAAGCTGCCCGAGAAAAGAAGTCTGTAACATACAATGGTAAAAATATTAGATTGACAGCAGACTTATCCACAGAGACCTGGCAGGCCAGGAAGAGCTGGCATGATATATTCAGAGCACTAAACAAGAAAAACATGCAGCCAAGAATACTCTATCCAGCTAGCGTATCATTGAAAATAGAAGGAGAGATAAAAAGCTTCCAGGACAAACAAAAACTGAAAGAATTTGCAAACACCAAACCAGCTCTACAGGAAATCTTGAAAGGGGTCCTCTAAGCAAAGAGAGAGCCTAAAAGTAGTAGATCAGAAAGGTACAGAGACAATATACAGTAACAGTCACCTTACAGGCAATAGAATGGCACTAAATTCATATCTCTTAATAGTTATCCTGAATGTTAATGGGCTAAATGGCCCAATCAAAAGACACAGTGTATCAGAGTGGATAAAAAAAAAAACAAAACCCATCTATATGTTGCCTACAAGAAACTCATTTGAGACGTGAAGACACCTCTACCTTTAAAGTGAGGGGATGGAAAACAATTTACCATGCTAATGGGCATCAGAAGAAAGCTGGGGTGGCAATCCTTATATCAGATCAATTAGATTTTAAGCCAAAGAGTATAATAAGAGATGAGGAAGGACACTATATCCTACTCAAAGGGTCTGTCCAACAAGAAGATCTAACAATTTTAAATATCTATGCCCCTAACGTGGGAGCAGCCAACTATATCAACCAATTAGTAACAAAATCAAAGAAACACATCAATAATAATACAATAATAGTAGGGGACTTTAACACTCCCCTCACTGAAATGGACAGATCATCCAAGCAAAAGATCAACAAGGAAAGAATGGCCTTAAATGACACACTGGACCAGATGGACATCACAGATATATTCAGAACATTTCATCCCAAAGCAACAGAATACACATTCTTCTCTAGTGCACATGGAACATTCTCCAGAATAGATCACATCCTGGGTCACAAATCAGGTCTCAACCGGTATCAAAGGTTAAGATTATTCCCTGCATATTTTCAGACCACAATGCTCTGAAGCTAGAACTTAATCACAAGAGAAAGCTGGAAAGAATCCAAATACATGGAGACTAAACAGCATCCTTCTAAAGAATGAATGGGTCAACCAGAAAATTAAAGAAGAATTGAAAAAATTCATGGAAACAAATGATAATGAAAACACAATGGTTCAAAATCTGTGGGACACAGCAAAGGCAGTCCTGAGAGGAAAATATATAGCAGTACAAGCCTTTCTCAAGAAACAAGAAAGGTCTCAAGTACACAACCTAACCCTACACGTAAAGGAGCTGGAGAAAGAACAAGAAAGAAACCCTAAACCCAGCAGGAGAAGAGAAATCATAAAGATCAAAGCAGAAATCAATGAAATAGAAACCAAAAAAAGCAATAGAAAAAATCAATGAAACTAGGAGCTGGTTCTTTGAAAGAATCAATAAGATTGATAAACCCCTGGCCAGACTCATCAAAAAGAAAAGAGAAAGGACCCAAATAAATAAAATCATGAATGAAAGAGGAGAGATCACAACTAACACCAAAGAAATACAGACATTATAAGAACATACTATGAGCAACTCTACGCCAACAAATTGGACAATCTGGAAGAAATGGATGCATTCCTAGAGACATATAAACTACCACAACTGAACCAGGAAGAAATAGAAAACCTGAACAGGCCCATAACCAGTAAGGAGATTGAAACAGTCATCAAAAATCTCCAAACAAACAAAAGCCCAGGGCCAGACAGCTTCCCAGGGAAATTCTACCAAACATTGAAAGAAGAACTCATTCCTATTCTACTGAAACTGTTCCAAAAAATAGAAATGGAAGGAAAACTTCCAAACTCATTTTATGAGGCCAGCATCACCTTGATCCCAAAACCAGACAAGGATCCCACCAAAAAAGAGAACTACAGACCAATATCCTTGATGAACACAGATGCAAAAATTCTCGCCAAAATACTAGCCAATAGGATTCAACAGTACATTAAAAGGATTATTCACCACGATCAAGTGGGATTTATTCCAGGGCTACAGGGTTGGTTCAACATCCGCAAATCAATCAATGTGATAGAACACATTAATAAAAGAAAGAACAAGAACCATATGATACTCTCAATAGATGCTGAAAAAGCATTTGACAAAGTACAGCATCCCTTTCTGATCAAAACTCTTCAAAGTGTAGGGATAGAGGGCACATACCTCAATATTATCAAAGCCATCTATGAAAAACCCACCGCAAATATCATTCTCAATGGAGAAAAACTGAAAGCTTTTCCGCTAAGGTCAGGAACACGGCAGGGATGTCCATTATCACCACTGCTATTCAACATAGTACTAGAAGTCCTAGCCTCAGCAATCAGACAACAAAAAGAAATGAAAGGCATCCAAATTGGTAAAGAAGAAGTCAAATTATCACTCTTTGCAGATGATATGATACTATATGTGGAAAACCCAAAAGACTCCACTCCAAAACTGCTAGAACTTGTCCAGGAATTCAGTAAAGTGTCAGGATATAAAATCAATGCACAGAAATCAGTTGCATTTCTGTACACCAACAACAAGACAGAAGAAAGAGAAATTAAGGAGTCAATCCCATTTACAATTGTACCCAAAACTATAAGATACCTAGGAATAAACCTAACCAAAGAGGCTAAGAATCTATATGCAGAAAACTATAAAGTACTCATGAAAGAAATTGAGGAAGACACAAAGAAATGGAAAAATGTTCCATGCTCCTGGATTGGAAGAATAAATATTGTGAAAATGTCCATGCTACCTAAAGCAATCTACACATTTAATGCAATCCCTATCAAAATACCATCCATTTTTTTCAAAGAAATGGAACAAATACTCCTAAAATTTATATGGAACCAGAAAAGACCTCGAATAGCCAAAGGAATATTGAAAAAGAAAGCCAAAGTGGGTGGCATCACAATTCCGGACTTCAAGCTCTATTACAAAGCTGTCATCCTCAAGACAACATGGTACTGGCACAAAAACAGACACATAGATCAGTGGAACAGAATAGAGAGCCCAGAAATAGACCCTCAACTCTATGGTCAACTAATCTTCGACAAAGCAGGAAAGAATGTCCAATGGAAAAAAGACAGCCTCTTCAATAAATGGTGCTGGGAAAATTGGACAGCCACATGCAGAAAAATGAAATTGGACCACTTCCTTACACCACACATGAAAATAGACTCTAAATGGATGAAGGACCTCAATGTGAGAAAGGAATCCATCAAAATCCTTGAGGAGAATGCAGGCAGCAACCTCTTCGACCTCAGCCATAGCAACATCTTCCTAGGAACAACAGCAAAGGCAAGGGAAACAAGGGCAAAAATGAACTATTGGGATTTCATCAAGATCAAAAGCTTTTGCACGCAAAGGAAACAGTTAACAAAACCAAAAGACAACTGACAGAATGGGAGAAGATATTTGCAAACAACATATCAGATAAAGGGCTAGCATCCAAAATCTATAAGGAACGTAGCAAACTCAACACCCAAAGAACAAACAATCCAATCAAGAAATGGGCAGAGGACATGAACAGACATTTCTGCAAAGAAGACATCCAGATGGCCAACAGACACATGAAAAAGTGCTCCACGTCACTCGGCATCAGGGAAATACAAATCAAAACCACAATGAGATATCACCTCACACCAGTCAGAATGGCTAAAATTAACAAGTCAGGAAATGACAGATGCTGGCGAGGATGCGGAGAAAGGGGAACCCTCCTACACGGTTGGTGGGAATGCAAGCTGGTGCAACCACTCTGGAAAACAGCATGGAGGTTCCTCGAAATGTTGAAAATAGAACTACCCTATGACCCAGCAATTGCACTACTGGGTATTTACCCTAAAGATACAAAGATAGTGATCCCAAGGGGCACGTGTACCCGAATGTTTATAGCAGCAATGTCTACAATAGCCAAACTATGGAAAGAACCTAGATGTCCATCCACAGATGAATGGATAAAGAAGATGTGGTATATATACACAATGGAATACTATGCAGCCATCAAAAGAAATGAAATCTTGCCATTTGCGACGACGTGGATGTAACTAGAGCGTATCATGCTTAGTGAAATACGTCAATTGGAGCAAGACAACTATCATATGATCTCCCTGATATGAGGACATGGAGAAGCAACATGGGGGGTTAGGGGGATAAGAGAAGAATAAATGAAACAAGATGGGATTGGGAGGGAGACAAACCATAAATGACTCTTAATCTCACAAAACAAACTGGGGGTTGCTGGGTTGAGGTGGGATTGGGAGAGGGGGAGTGGGCTATGGACGTTGGGGAGGGGAGGCGAACCATAAGAGACTATGGACTCTGAAAAACAACCTGAGGGTTTTGAAGGGTCAGGGGTGGGAGGTTGGCGGAACAGGTGGTGGGTAATGGGGAGGGCACGTTTTGCATGGAGCATTGGGTGTTGTGCGGAAACAATGAATACTGTTACGCTGAAAAAAATAAATAAAATGGAAAAAATAGATAAAGAAAGAAAGAAAGAAGGAAAGAAAGAAAGAAAGAAAGAAAGAAAGAATGTTTTTCTCATTAAAAAAACCCTCCCAGTGCTGCTGGGAAATGGTGGATAGAGATGGGAGGAAGTGAGAGCAATTCTTCTGAATGATTTAATCTTAATTAATAGGTAAATGTAACAGATGACTGCTAGTAAGACCAATGATTGAAATTCAAGAAACATGTATTACAGCTTGTAAGAACAATCACAGTATTAGTACCATCACAAGGATGCCAATCTTTCCAATATAAAAAAAAATACTGGGGCGCCTGGGTGGCTCAGTGGTTTAAGCCTCTGCCTTCGGCTCAGGTCATGATCCCAGGGTCCTGGGATCGAGTCCCGCCTCGGGCTCTCTGCTTGGCGGGGAGCCTGCTTCCTCCTTTCTCTCTCCCTTCTCTTTCTCTCTGCTTGCCTCTCTGCCTACTTGTGATATCTCTCTCTGTCAAATAAATTAATAAAATCTTAAAAAAAAAAAACTCTACCACTTTATTAAATTTAAAAATAAGATACAAATATGTAGAAACACGATAAAATGTCAGGTGCTGTGAACAGGCATCCTGGGCACCAACAACAGTCTCCATGTAGGCTTTACATATTCTGCACAGATCCTATTTAAAAAAAAAAAAAAAGGAGCCAGCGTTTTGAAAAATAACAAGATTACAAAGGAATAAATTTTTCTGCTCTCAAAATATCAAAAGATTTGGCAAATTTCTATCAGTGGTTACCTGAATCTGAGAATTACCTGCCCCTCCAGTTTGGAGAAAGTCTCTTTTATCTGCTCTTTCCTCACAACTCATGTTGAAACCAATAAGCTGAAAGAGAGCTATACTCCAGTCAAGGTCAGGAGCAGGTAAGACAATGTCTTGGCCCACAGGACCACAAAAGGAGGTAAGGTCCCTGCCCCAGTGCTTGGGCAAGGCCAGGAGAAGGGCAAGAAAATTTTAACTGAATGTTTACCAGAAATGGATGAAATTTTAAGCTTCAAATTGCCAAGTTTATTTAAAGTCCAGAATTTAATTTTCAATTGTTAGGGCTTCAGGAACAAGTGAGAGTTTGGTTATAGATGAATTAACAAGGTTATACCCACTCTCCTTACATTTAGATTATAAATTTCATACTCATTGTAATGATATACAATTATAATCATATTACTTTTATATTAGCTTATTTCATTTATAAAGATTTTCCACAGTAGCATTGTTTGTCTTTTTAAAATTATTGGAGTCTTTATTTTTCAAATTAGTTTTTCTATATAGACCCAACTTCAGATTCTGAAATCTTGCTTAAAAAAAGCTATCTTGGGGGTACCTGGGTGGCTCAGTGGGTTAAGCCTCTGCCTTCAGCTCAGGTCATGATCCCAGGGTCCTGGGATCAAACCCCATATCCGGCTCTCTGCTCAGCAGGGAGCCTGCTTCTCCCTCTTTGTCTGCCTCTCTGCCTGCCACTCTGCCTACTTGTGATCTCTGTCTGTCAAATAAATAAATTTTTTAAAAGCTTTAAAAAAAACTATCTTGAACAGCAGGATTTCAGTAGAAAGAGGTGCTTTCCCCCATATAAGACAATACATTTAGGATAAAGATCTACTAGTTAACAAGTAGATTAAGGAAATTACATTGGGTGTTCAGGGGCTTCTCTATCTCCCTACGTAGGATATAGTGACTATTCCATCTTAATTGTTATAAATGAATAATAATGAACATAGGTTACAACTAGGTAAAGATGCTTCAAAGTTATAAAGTAGCACACACAATACAAGATATTACTATGTGAGTAATGATGGTTACTTTGAATGAATGCCGAAGTTTTCAACCAAACTAATTCTATAAATTCACTTTTTCAGGATTCTGTCAATAAAGATACTAAAGTTATTTGAAATTAGAATGCAATACATAACTAAGGTTTATTTTCTTTACTACTGAATTAGGTAATAGAAATGTAGATATTAAACATAGATATTTATATACATTGATATATAAATTGACCAGTATTCCATTCTAGCATGAAAATTCTATTAGCTGGAAACTAAAAAATTGCATTTCCTCAATGCCCTTTTGCATTTATGGTTCTGGCCTGTCAATTATGCGTATCCTTGAGAGATTTTGATGAAGAACTGAGGTAGAAGGGGTAAGAGGCAGATTATAGGGCAAGTAGTTTCTGAGTTAGAGGGTGATGTTCTGGAGCCAGAAGCCATAGCAATGATTCCCGTCCCCCCACCCCAGTAATTAGCTTCCCATTCATCCATTTTTCAAACTTCCTCTGCTGTGGCAGAGGCAGTATTTCTTGTTTCAAGAAGTCATTCCTAGGAGCTCAGCCTGGAGCCTCCTCCAGGTCTTTAAAGAATGGTGTAACTAGTTTTCCATACTGCTACTTTTTTTTTTTTAATTAAAACTAGCTAGAATGGATTTGTTGATTGCAGCTGAAATTCAGGGGTCCTGTTGTATTTTAATACTTATACCACATTAGTGGACTTTTTAGAATAGACCCAATTTATTCCAAGTTCCTCTCTTCGTGAAATGACTTGAGGGTTGGTTTATGTGAATCCGTAATAGCATGAGATTTGTTATCTCATAAACAAAATGAAATGAAACACTAAGTAGATGATTTCAGGCCCTCCAAGGAAATTTGACTCTATTTGATGGTCATTTTTTAAATGTTTTTCTTCCTTGTGAAGACATAGCCAGAGTGAGAAGTTATGATTTTTTGAATACTAGATGCATTTGTTTTCCTTAGGCCTTTACAACCAAGTATTTTTAGGTATTGTGAATAAGAATATGAGAAAGCATCTGTAAAGATCTCACATTAAGATTGAGTTGCATCCTCTGAATAAAACTGAATATTCATAGTCATGATCATAGTAGTTCAAAGATCTAAGTGAAAATGACTGACTTTAAAGAATACAGTAATTTTGTTGAGAAACAAGAAATAAGTTATATATAGCAATCACTTCTACTTTCAATAAAATCAAAGAGCCAAAAAGACTAAAAAATGCTCCACAAAATATTTGAGTGATATATGAAAATATGAAATTATTTTAAAAATTAGTTTCATGTGCAAGAGGTTGGGTAAATGAATCTAATAAGCAAAATAAAAAGAGATTACTTTGTTCTATTATTTTAGATTTGTAGTTACATTTATAATTCCTTATTTGGTTAATATGGTGGATATATTCTGGGGTGCGCCCATGATCCTCCCAGTATTTATGCCCTAGGATAAGCCTCTCCTCTTAAGTGTATGAAATACTCAGTCTGACCAGTCTGCAAGTAACTAAATGCTGCAAATAAACACATGAATAAGGTAACTGATCCTTCCTGACTGTTAAGCACCAAATGATACTGCAGCCCAGCCTGACAGCCTGGTAGGTGAACTGACTGGACAGAGCCCAGACTCCCAACCCACAGAAACCCTGAGCTAAAAATAAGAGGCTTATGATTATACTGTTATACATTAACATATAACTAATCCTGTTATTTTGATGTAATTATAATTATATTGCACATGCATAGAATTAAATGTTATTTTGTATTCTAATTAGACAATAAAATAAGCACATGACATACAAACCACATAAATAATGAATAAAAATGGTTTCTATTCTATAACATTCAGTATATTTTGTTGTGATCAACTGCTTCTATCCAATCCAATCCAAAATGATATTCAAAAATTATTCATCAGGAGGTTTATTTTATAACAATAGTGGCCTCTAAAATGCAGTTTCCTATTGATAATCTCCTGAAGAGAAATTCCATTTCATCAATAATGTTCAATAAATACACATTAAATATACATTTTTCCTGAGTGGCTTGTTTTGCTTGTCTGTTTGTTAATGGGATCTATGACGTAGCAGAGTCACAATTCTTGGGTGAGTTTATCGAATTCCATTAATTAACTTACATTAAAAACATTATATAAAATATTAAGTATATAATAAAGAAAAATAATAACATATTAAACCCCATGAACAGATGATTGTCAACTCATGCCAATCTTGCTTAGTGTACATCTAGACCTATCTCCTCAGACTTCATACAACTCCCCCTGGATTTAGTAAATATCTCAATATGTAATACTAAATTCTCAAAAATTAATATAGTTTCACTATCTTTCATGCAGCTACCAAAATAAATGATTTCAACAAATATCCTGTTAGTGTCCCAATAACTCACATGCATCATTTTATTTATACTCTGTTCCTTTGAATCATGATCAATAGAAAGTATATATAATTCTTTCTTTAATCTATCATTCCCCTTCTCTTTTTTTCTTCTCGAAAATTATTTGATGAAAAAAAACTTTCTTGTTTATTATATTTTCCCACAGTTTGAATTCTGTTGATTGCATCCTGTGGTGTTACTTTATAGACTTCTGTATCTCTATATTTTCTATAAATTGGTACTTTGGCAAGATTACTTCATAACCAGTGATGTGTTCTTCTATCAAGCAGCACATGATGTCTGGTTGCATCGAATTTAGGTTTTTTAAATAACTAAGGTTAAAAATCAATATTCATTTTTTGAAATATTTCTACGTTGTGGAAGTGAGGGGATGAATTATTTTCCATGTGTTTAATTGTCTAAGAAAGCTTACAAACTCTGCCTTAGAATTGTCATCCTTTTCAGCATAGCAGCATGAGAAAACCAAACAATAGTTGCATTTATGTAAACTAATTTCAATTTGTAGGTTATGAAAAATTTCTTTTCAGGTGTATAGAAATTATGTCATATGTTTATTTCAGAATACTCAAGGTACTTTGAATGAACCCATACAATTTTGCAGAGATGCACAAGTGAGATTAGACTTTTATTCATGTTAGATTTTTTTTTCCATTTTATTTATTTTTTCAGCGTAACAGTATTCATTGTTTTTGCACAACACCCAGTGCTCCATGCAAAACGTGCCCTCCCCATTACCCACCACCTGTTCCCCCAACCTCCCACCCCTGACCCTTCAAAACCCTCAGGTTGTTTTTAAGAGTCCATAGTCTCTTATGGTTCGCCTCTCCTTCCAAATTTTTTTTTTTTAATAAACATATAATGTATTTTTATCCCCAGGGGTACAGGTCTGTGAATCGCCAGGTTTACACACTTCACAGCACTCACAATAGCACATACCCTCCCCAATGTCCATAGCCCCCTCCCCCTCTCCCAATCCCACCTCCCCCCAGCAACCCCCAGTTTGTTTTGTGAGATTAAGAGTCATTTATGGTTTGACTCCCTCCCAATATTCATGTTAGATTTTTAATACTGATTTTCATTAGCAGAACTCCCGAGGGACTAAAAATGTATGTAAAAACTTGAATGCCTCTTCAAGTTTTATTTATAAAACTAACTTTGATAACCAAAATCAGAAATACAGAAAGAAAAAGAAATGAATGCACTATTGTTACAGAGTTTCTAAAATGCTGGACAAGTGGTAGGATGTTTTTAATAATATATATTTCCTTTAAAATTACCCTTGAGCTTGCTAAGTGTCTTAATGTATGCAGTGGGTCGTTTGGATTTGCAGGTAATATGTGCCACTGTTCAGCTTGAAAAGGGGAATTCATAACAAATTGCTTCCTCAGAATGCTACTGTGAACACTCTTGAAGTGAAAAACAGATTTCTGCTAAGAATTCCTTAATAGAGTTTCACATAAAACAAAAGTTTTCATTGAAACAAGGAAAGCAATATTTGTTCTGCAACCATAAAATGTATGGAACTGTGTTGGAGTTTTACTAGAATTACACTATTTTTATAGCATGTTATCCACAAGTACACATTTCCTGCATTTTGTTTCTCTATGAATCCTAGAGAATATAAAAGGTATTACACTGCTCTCTGAATACAAAGTTTTAAAAAAAAAAAACTTAATCAATGTCTCTTAGAAACATACCTATCTCCCACATAAACACCAAGGAGATAAAAAGACCTGGATAGGTAGCTTAATAAACCAAAACTCTACTTGATAAACATACCCTATAATGTACTTCCTTCACATTTTTCTAGGAAACTATTCTTCGTGAGTCCCTCCCTGATATTCCTAACTTAAAACTGCAACCCTACCACTATTCCATCTCCCATCAAGTTTCCTTTTTCTTCCTATGTTCTTCTTCTTTTTCCTTTTTTGGGAGCACTTACCACTTTATAAGCTACTAAATAATTTATTTCTTTAACATCTTCTGTCTCCATTTTCTCTTACTAAAGTGTAAGCTCCTGTGGACAGGGATTTTTAATTTCTCTTCTTCTTAGTTGATATATACCCTGAAAATAGTGAAAACAATACCAGGTTTTCAATACTTCAATAAATATAAGTGATTGAAGGCATTCAATAAACAGCAGTTAGAACAATTCATGGAAATTCAGTTTTTTGCTTTCTGCTTCTTGATTCTCAGGCTGTAGGTCATAGATTTGGTATAACTGATGCCAGTGGAGGACAGAATGTACCTGTTACTAAAATGATTTGCATGTTGGGCGCCTGGGTGGCTCAGTGGGTTAAGCCGCTGCCTTCGGCTCAGGTCATGATCTCAGGGTCCTGGGATCGAGTCCCGCATTGGGCTCTCTGCTCGGCAGTGAGCCTGCTTCCCTCCCTCTCTCTCTGCCTGCCTCTCTGTCTACTTGTGATCTCTCTCTGTCAAATAAATAAATAATTAAAAAAAAAAAAAATGATTTGCATGTTAATGAGAGTAATGCCAGAATGGAGTCATTTCTAGAACTCCTACAGACATTAAAAGATAATAAAAATATTCAGAATCTGTCCATGGTATTAATGAGAAATCATCAAAAAAATTGATGGATATGTTGAATAAAGTGTTAAAATCATTGTTTTATGCTTATAATTTACTAAGTGATGATAACCATATATATGTACTTGTATTTAAAAATAGGCCCAGCCTCAAACACTTACTTTACAAAAGAAGACATTAACTTTCTGGTAGAAATTTAAGAGATGCTCATTAAGTAAAACTAAATTTTGAATACTTGATTCTCAAAGATTAAAAGGAGTAATAATATCTAGTATTGTAAGGGTTTTTGTAAAATGGATACTCTAATAATTTTCTATCAACTAATGTATATTGACATATTTTGGGAGGAAAAACATAAAATATGTACAAAAATTTTCAATGTGAATATCCTTCTACCGAGCAACTCTACCTATAAAAATTTAAGCAAGAAACCAACAGAACATAAGTACAAAAACATATATTCAAGGGGCGCCTGGGTGGCTCAGTGGGTTAAGACTCTGCCTTCGGCTCAGGTCATGATCTCAAGGTCCTGGGATCAAGCCCCACACTGTGCTCTCTGCTCAACAGGGAGCCTTCTTCCCTTCCTCTCCCTCTGCCTGCCTCTCTGCCTACTTGTGATCTCTCTGTCAAATAAATAAAATCTTTTAAAAAACCATATACTCAAATATGTAGAGTAAGCATGATTCTTTTTTTTTCCGATTTTATTTATTTTTTTCAGCGTAACAGTATTCATTGTTTTTGCACAACACCCAGTGCTCCCTGCAAAACGTGCCCTCCCTATTACCCACCACCTGTTCCCCCAACCTCCCACCCCTGATTCCTTTCTCACATTGAGGTCCTTCATCCATTTGGAGTCTATTTTCATGTGTGGTGTAAGGAAGTGGTCCAAATTCATTTTTCTGCATGTAGCTGTCCAATTTTCCCAGCACCATTTCTTGAAGAGGCTGTCTTTTTTCCATTGGACATTCTTTCCTGCTTTGTCGAAGATTAGTTGACCATAGAGTTGAGGGTCTATTTCTGGGCTCTCTATTCTGTTCCACTGATCTATGTGTCTGTTTTTGTGCCAGTACCATGTTGTCTTGATGATAACAGCTTTGTAATAGAGCTTGAAGTCCGGAATTGTGATGCCACCAACTTTGGCTTTCTTTTTCAATATTCCTTTGGCTATTCGAGGTCTTTTCAGGTTCCATATAAATTTTAGGAGTATTTGTTCCATTTCTTTGAAAAAAATGGATGGTATTTTGATAGGGATTGCATTAAATGTGTAGATTGCTTTAGGTAGCATGGACATTTTCACAATATTTATTCTTCCAATCCAGGAGCATGGAACATTTTTCCATTTCTTTGTGTCTTCCTCAATTTCTTTCATGAGTACTTTATAATTTTCTGTGTATAGATTCTTAGCCTCTTTGGTTAGGTTTATTCCTAGGTATCTTATAGTTTTGAGTGCAATTGTAAATGGGATTGACTCCTTAATTTCTCTTTCTTCTGTCTTGTTGTTGGTGTACAGAAATGCAACTGATTTCTGTGCATTGATTTTATATCCTGACACTTTACTGAATTCCTGTACAAGTTCTAGCAGTTTTGGAGTGGAGTATTTTACCCAAATACATGGAGACTAAACAGCATCCTTCTAAAGAATGAATGGGTCAACCAGGAAATTAAAGAAGAATTGAAAAAATTCATGGAAACAAATGATAATGAAAACACAACAGTTCAAAATCTGTGGGACACAGCAAAGGCAGTCCTGAGAGGAAAATATATAGTGGTACAAGCCTTTCTCAAGAAACAAGAAAGGTCTCAAGTACACAGCCTAACCCTACACGTAAAGGAGCTGGAGAAAGAACAAGAAAGAAACCCTAAACCCAGCAGGAGAAGAGAAACCATAAAGATCAGAGCAGAAATCAATGAAATAGAAACCAAAAAAACAATAGAAAAAAATCAATGAAACTAGGAGCTGGTTCTTTGAAAGAATCAATAAGATTGATAAACCCCTGGCCAGACTCATCAAAAAGAAAAGAGAAAGGACCCAAATAAATAAAATCATGAATGAAAGAGGAGAGATCACAACTAACACCAAAGAAATAGAGACAATTATAAGAACATACTATGAGCAACTCTATGCCAACAAATTGGACAATCTGGAAGAAATGGATGCATTCCTAGAGACATATAAACTACCACAACTGAACCAGGAAGAAATAGAAAACCTGAACAAGCCCATAACCAGTAAGGAGATTGAAACAGTCATCAAAAATCTCCAAACAAACAAAAGCCCAGGGCCAGACGGCTTCCCAGGGGAATTCTACCAAACATTTAAAGAAGAACTCATTCCTATTCTCCTGAAACTGTTCCAAAAAATAGAAATGGAAGAAAAACTTCCAAACTCATTCTATGAGGCCAGCATCACCTTGATCCCAAAACCAGACAAGGATCCCACCATAAAAGAGAACTACAGACCAATATCCTTGATGAACACAGATGCAAAAATTCTCGCCAAAATACTAGCCAATAGGATTCAACAGTACATTAAAAGGATTATTCACCACGATCAAGTGGGATTTATTCCAGGGCTGCAGGGTTGGTTCAACATCCGCAAATCAATCCATATGATACAACACATTAATAAAAGAAAGAACAAGAACCATATGATACTCTCAATAGATGCTGAAAAAGCATTTGACAAAGTACAGCATCCCTTTCTGATCAAAACTCTTCAAAGTGTAGGGATAGAGGGCACATACCTCAATATTATCAAAGCCATCTATGAAAAATCCACTGTAAATATCATTCTCAATGGAGAAAAACTGAAAGCTTTTCCGCTAAGGTCAGGAACACTGCAGGGATGTCCATTATCACCACTGCTATTCAACATAGTACTAGAAGTCCTAGCCTCAGCAATCAGACAACAAAAAGAAATGAAAGGCATCCAAATTGGCAAAGAAGAAGTCAAACTATCACTCTTTGCAGATGATATGATACTATATGTGGAAAACCCAAAAGATTCCACTCCAAAACTGCTAGAACTTGTACAGGAATTCAGTAAAGTGTCAGATATAAAATCAATGCACAGAAATCAGTTGCATTCCTGTACACCAACACCAAGACAGAAGAAAGAGAAATTAAGGAGTCAATCCCATTTACAATTGCACCCAAAACTATAAGATACCTAGGAATAAACCTAACCAAAGAGGCTAGGAATCTATATGCAGAAAATTATAAAGTACTCATGAAAGAAATTGAGGAAAACACAAAGAAATGGAAAAATGTTCCATGCTCCTGGATTGGAAGAATAAATATTGTGAAAATGTCCATGCTACCTAAAGCAATCTACACATTTAATGCAATCCCTATCAAAATCCCATCCATTTTTTTCAAAGAAATGAATCAAATCATCCTACAATTTATATGGAACTAGAAAAGACCTCGAATAGCCAAAGGAATATTGAAAAAGAAAGCCAAAGTGGGTGGCATCACAATTCCGGACTTCAAGCTCTATTACAAAGCTGTCATCATCAAGACAGCATGGTATTGGCACAAAAACAGACACATAGATCAGTGGAACAGAATAGAGAGCCCAGAAATAGACCCTCAACTCTATGGTCAACTAATCTTCGACAAAGCAGGAAAGAATGTCCAATGGAAAAAAGACAGCCTCTTCAAGAAATGGTGCTGGGAAAATTGGACAGCCACATGCAGAAAAATGAAATTGGACCACTTCCTTACACCACACACGAAAATAGACTCTAAATGGATGAAGGACCTCAATGTGAGAAAGGAATCCATCAAAATCCTTGAGGAGAACGCAGGCAGCAACCTCTTCGACCTCAGCCGTAGCAACATCTTCCTAGGAACAACGGCAAAGGCAAGGGAAGCAAGGGCAAAAATGAACTATTGGGATTTCATCAAGATCAAAAGCTTTTGCACAGCAAAGGAAACAGTTAACAAAACCAAAAGACAACTGACAGAATGGGAGAAGATATTTGCAAAGGACACATCAGATAAAGGGCTAGTATCCAAAATCTATAAGGAACTTAGCAAACTCAACACCCAAAGAACAAACAATCCAATCAAGAAATGGGCAGAGGACATGAACAGACATTTCTGCAAAGAAGACATCCAGATGGCCAACAGACACATGAAAAAGTGCTCCACGTCACTCGGCATCAGGGAAATACAAATCAAAACCACAATGAGATATCACCTCACACCAGTCAGAATGGCTAAAATTAACAAGTCAGGAAATGACAGATGCTGGCGAGGATGCGGAGAAAGGGGAACCCTCCTACACGGTTGGTGGGAATGCAAGCTGGTGCAACCACTCTGGAAAACAGCATGGAGGTTCCTCAAAATGTTGAAAATAGAACTACCCTATGACCCAGCAATTGCACTACTGGGTATTTACCCTAAAGATAAAAAGATAGTGATCAGAGGGGGCACGTGTACCTGAATGTTTATAGCAGCAATGTCTACAATAGCCAAACTATGGAAAGAACCTAGATGTCCATCAACAGATGACTGGATAGAGAAGATGTGGTATATATACACAATGGAATACTATGCAGCCATCAAAAGAAATGAAATCCTGCCATTTGCGATGATGTGGATGGAACTAGAGGGGATCATGCTTAGTGAAAGTCAATTGGAGAAAGACAACTATCATATGATCTCCCTGATATGAGGACGTGGAGATGCAACATGGGGGGTTAGGGGGATAGGAGAAGAATAAATGAAACAAGATGGGATTGGGAGGGAGACAACCATAAATGACTCTTAATCTCACAAAACAAACTGGGGGTTGCTGGGTGGAGGTGGGGTTGGGAGAGGAGGAGTGGTTCATGGACATTGGGGAGGGTATGTACTATCGTGAGTGCTGTGAAGTGTGTAAACCTGGCGATTCACAGACCTGTACCCCTGGGGATAAAAATACATTATATGTTTATTAAAAAAAAAAAATTGGAAGGGGAGGTGAACCGTAAGAGACTATGGACTCTGAAAAACAACCTGAGGATTTTGAAGGGTCAGGTGTGGGAGGTTGGGGGAACAGGTGGTGGGTAATAGGGAGGGCACTTTTTATTTTTGCATGGAGCACTGGGTGTTGTGCAAAAACAATGAATACTGTTACGCTGAAAAAATAAATAAATTAAAATTAAAAAAAAAAAAAACAAAAAAAACTCTGACTCTAATCTGGTTCACAGGGTCCAAGTCCCTACTCCACTGTGTCGGGTATACTTGGGCTCAAGCTTAAGCTTGTCAAATAAACCCTCGTGTGATTGCAAAAAAAAAAAAAAAAAAAAAAAAAAAGGGACGCCTGGGTGGCTCAGTTGGTTAAGCAGCTGCCTTCAGCTCAGGTCATGATCCCAGCATCCTGGGATCGAGTCTCACATCGGGCTCTGTGCTTGGCGGGGAGCCTGCTTCTGTCTCTGTCTCTGCCTGCCACTCTGTCTGCCTGTGCTCACTCTCACTCTCTCTCTCTCTGACAAATAAATAAATAAAATATTTTTAAAAATTGTAAATTTTATTTTATTAAAAATAAATTATGTATTATCATATATATTAAAATTTTATTTTAAAATGAAAATTTGTATTTTTCATGTAAATTATAGAATAACCTTGTCAATTTGTACAAAAAAAACTCACTGGGATTGTGACTGGGATGCATTAAATCTATAGATCAATTTAGGGCCTTTTTAAATCCCCAAAATATTGTCTTCCCATCCCTGAAATTATAAATCTTTCCATTTATTTCAGCCTTTTAGAATTCCTTTACCTGTGTTTTGTACTATTCAGCATGTAAGTATCTTCTCTGAAATTTATAGTGAAGTATTTCATATTTTTGGTGCTATTATAAATCTTATTGTTCTTAAATTTCAATTTCCAGTTTTTTGTTGCAATTATGTATGCAATTTTGTATATTGACCTTGTATATATTGATCTCATTAAGCTCACTTTACATTTCTAACAACATTTTTGTAGATATTTTTTGGGTTCTCTATGTAGATAATTATATTTTCTGTGAATAAAAAGTGTTTTACCATAAATAAAATATTTTTTTAAGATTTTAGTTATTTATTTGACAGACAGAGATCCCAAGTAGGCAGAGAGGCAGGCAGAGAAGAGGAGGAAGCAGGCTCCCTGCTGAGCAGAGAGTCTGATGCAGGGCTCCATCCCAGGACCCTGGGATCATGACCTAAGCTGAAGGCAGAGGCTTTAACCCACTGAGCCACCCAGGCGCCCCTACCATAAATAAAATCTTAAAACAAAAAAAAAGACTGCCCTTGACCATAAATAAATAAAATCTTTAAAAAGAAAAAAAGTGTTTTATATCTTTCTCTTTAAACTTATACCTTTATTGTTTTTTCTTGTCTTCTTGCACAGGCAAGGATCACCAACACAATGCTGGATAAGAGTAGTGAGATTGGACATCTGGATCTTCCTTGTTTACTGCTTTAGAAGAAAAAGACTTTCACCTTTATGTATAAGGTTAGCTATAAAGTTTTTTTTAGATGTCCTTTATCAGGTTGAGGAATTCCCAGATTACTGATAGTCCCTCGACTAAGATGTATCTCATTAACATACCAAAGTCACTGTTATTACTCAGGAAATTCCAGGAGTTTTAGGAGCTATGTGCCAGGGCCAAAAACCAAACACCTATTTTCTATTTTACCTTAGGCATAGATTTTTTTTAAAAAGTGGTTAGAATGGTTTGTCATATATGATAATTGCTAGGAAAGAAGTTTTTATTATATCATAGTGTCAAAAATGAGGAAAAGTTTGAATAATGTGCTGTCTTTAAAAATTGAACTTATCAGTTTAGGGAAGCAATGAATTTAAAAAAAGTCCAGTGTTTCTTAAAACAAAGCTGACTCAATTCCGCAAATATCTGTTAACTATTATACTCATATATGTTGGGGATAGGATAATTTATAAAATTATTATAAAGTGGTATTTTAAAATTTTTTTCAAAGTTATTTATTTATTTATTTAAGTAATCTTTCTGCCTAACATGCAGCTTGAACTCATGACCCCAGATCAGGAGTTGTATGCTCTACAAACTGAGCCAGCCCCTAAAGTGGTATTTTAAAATGTATGACTTTAGTTTGTTTCATTTAACTTATACTTACTAGTTTGAATGAGTCTTTTTGAAGAATAGACATTTGAGCTTTATTTTTGTAACTTCCAGATAACTGATAATAATAAAATATTTGCTATTAATAACAAAAATTACCATTAGTAATAATTTACATTTGCATATTGCTATAAAATATTTCCATCGATAGTGTGGTAAGTGGTATTGACTCATATATCTGGTTATGATATTTTAAAACTGATAATGTTTGGACTGATATAATATTTTTATACACCCTCTTTTCTCCTTGGAAATCTGGAACGTTGAAACGCATGGGATAATTTAAGATTGATGATTTTAGCTTGGCAGATGTTGAAGGGACAGTATCAATTCTCTTGGGAGTTGTCTCATTTCTCAGCCACTAGGAAAAGGAAAACAAACAACAAAATAAAACACAAACTTAAGTTCTAATTAGACATCTGAGAAATCACTTGTTTTGCCTGCTATTTTAGGTGTTTGAGAAAAACATGGGAAAGAAAATGACTTTATGAATGTCTAGTGATGTTAATATTTCTTTGGAAGCAAGGCTTTGAATTTAACAGCTATTAAGAGTAGGGTGTATATTTGGGCACAGTTTCTATTGCAAGTTTTCCATTCCTTGGCATGTTCTTTAGTCCTTTCTAAAGAAATTGGTTTGATAACTTTACCGAGTATAATCTGAGATGGTTCATAGGGCAGAAGATAAATTCTTATAGGATATATTTCAGTTAAACAAAATCAAAGTAATATCCTAATCATGCTTACTAGCCTAGAAGAAACATCACAGATATTCATAAGGATCTAGAATGCCTAATTTGCTTGAAATGAAAAGGGAAGGGAGCCATAAATGCAAGAGATTTGAATATGTGTCTGACTGGTCATGGGTGTTGTGTTCACTCCTCTGAGGAGAGATGGAGCCCCATGCAGTATTGGTAGGATGTCAAGATTGATGAGTACACACCAAAAAGATATGAAAAGTTTGATTACTAACATAATGAGGTTCCCACACATGTCTAAAAATGGTTTGAGGTAGCAAGGATGGGTGATTAGTCTTGGCTTTTATTGGACTTAAAGGGGGAGCCAAGGTGAAAGTTCTTTATGTATGCCAGGGATGATGTGGCTTGAACTACCTGTCCATGCCAAAGGAAGGAGCCCCAAACTTTCTTATTGGTTTGCCCCAATGTATAGGATTTATACTTTTTTTTTTTAAGATTTTATTCATTTATTTGACAGACAGAGATCACAAGTAGGCAGAGAGGCAGGCAGAGAGAGAAGAGGAAGCAGGCTTCCTCCTGAGCAGAGCCGAATGGGGGGCTCGTCCCAAGACCCTGGGATCATGACCCGAGCCAAAGACAGAGACTTTAACACACTGAGCCACCCAGGCACCCCTATACTTCTCTTTCAATAATATGTATAATCTTCTAATATCCTAGATACTTTACTTTTAAAAATTCTATTTATTGTTTATTCTCAATAGTTGTACAATTACATAAATATTCAAGAAAAAAATATTCAAGGATGTCTGGATATTTCTGTTGGGTTCACCGATGTTCTTCTACTTTTATACTGATATTTCTATGTGCCAAGAACAGATTCTGGTATACAGTAGACACTCAGTATATATTTGTTGCATGAATAAAGTAGCCAATTCATAACAGAAAGAGACACAGATAGATTCCTAGAGAAACACACATGGAACAGTTGAGCCACTGTAAGTGGGGAGCACTATCATGTATATTCTTGAAGTCCTCCTGCCAGGGGGCTTGCCAAAGACCTGGGTCCAGACAGAATCCTAGTTTCTGGTCACACAAAAGTTCCTCTTAGATGTATGTGAAATTCAAGATCTTTAATCCCCACTTATGTCTTTAATCTTATCCTTCACTACCTGAAATATCCCGCGTGAGTCCTTATTTCCTCTGATCAACATTGTCTAGCAAAAACACACGACTATTTCCTACACTATGAAATGAAGCATTTATAAAATCTATTTTGAAATAATTTTGGACCTCATTTAATGTATGATGAACTTATATAATTATAACTAAGGAATATTCATGCAAGAGACTTGATTATTAAATGTATTCATTGACATTCATCAGTTATAACCTCATTTTAAAATAGATTCTCATAAGCATAGCTGGTTGCAGGATTCTCTATCAATGATTTTTTTAAAAGACTTATTTATTATAGAGAGAGGGAGAGAGAGTGTGTGCACATGATGGGGGATAGGGAGAGAGAATCTCCAGCAGACATAAGCTGATGCTTGGCTTGATCTCACGACCCTAACCTGAGATCATGACCTGAGTCAAAATCAAGAGCTCATTGCTCAACTGACTGAGCCAACCAGGCGTCCCTCTGTATCAATAATTCTTAGTGTAAACTCATTTTCACTTAGGAAAGCAACTCAGGGGAGATGGTATATGCTGTTCTCTTTGAAGCTTGAACTGAAATACAAATTAAAACAAACCAATTAATGAAAACCTTCTTAAATATTCAGTACATAGACTGTATTTGCACTCCTGTGTTCTGTATATTTTTATAAAAATTAACTGCTTGGTTTATAAGGTCAAATGTATTTTTTGCTTGTTAATTGAGTGACCTTGAATGTTTAGCCATCTACTTATGAGATGTTGTTTTCTTATTCCTTTGAATAACTTCACATTCCAGTGTTTATCACTTGCAGATAAGATTTCAAGATAGTTCTTTGAATCTTTATTATTCATAAAGGCCTGACTTTGTTGGCTGTAATTTGTCACATCAAGCTTAATAAATTTAATATTCTAAAAAGAAGCCTTTTAAAAGCTCTGACTTCTCAAGAAAATGCAACTCCTGAATTGCTCATGTTATGGTATATTTTTCTTTTTCATTTCTCAATGATAATTTTTAACTCCCACAATACTGCTCTTCTTGAATATAGAGATGATCCAAATGGAAATAAAGTGATTGAGTGCTTACCCTTGTGGGGTGCATTAGATCTTTCAGGCCACTTGAGTCCATTTAGTAAATTGCTACTCCAGCGCATTAAGTGGGACTCCAATTGCCTAAAATCGTTAATGCACTTAATAATTTGGCACTTGTAATTGCCAGTGATGGTAGTACATTTGCTTTCAGAGTCTCATAGTAATGATTATAAAGAAAGAATTTGTGCCCAAAGAATTACATGGTTAGCCATTGGAATTATGTAGGCTCTCTTAAATTTATAATAAACCCCTTTGTCATCCAATATTAAATAATGGATATTTCACAAGGGTTTGCCAAAGACTTTGGTTCTTCTCAAAATGAAAAGTTTATTCTTCCCTGCAATAAAAGAAACCACATACATATAATCTGCTATTTCATTGCTATATTTTCATTTCCTTCTTATATTTAACCAAATTACCACTTTAAAAACCTCATGTAGTCTTCCAGAGCATTGACACAGTAAAGTGTTTAACAATTTTGGTTGGCAAGGGGTTAATGAATAATGATTCAATCCACAACGTCAAAGTAGGCATCAGTTTTTCTAATCGAAAAACAATGCTTAGTTTCTTACCTGAATTGAAGGCATAATCACATAATTCTAATTTTCTACGTTGTACTAAATGAATACTCTGTTATCATAAGCAACCACTGGTGCCAAGTAATTAGTTTCATTCAATGGTCTGGCTTTATGGCTCATTTAAAGCTACCCATTATCTCTCGCTACAGTTGCGATTCACCTTTGTCAATGTAACAATCTGAGAAGCATCTTTAAGATGCACACTTTCCCAAGTATAAGCAAATGTTACACAAGATTCAATTCATCCTCCACATCCCAATTCTAAAAGCTCAGCAGAATTCAGCATGTGTTTTCAGGCATCCTAATTTCCTGGTATTCACTTCTTAATTAGTCAGTGAGAAGTAAACCAGCCTCTATAATCCTGAGGGGAATTGAGGTAAGGGCTGTGTTTAATTCGTAGTTTAGAACCACTTGGAAACTACAGTTATCCTTAGAGAGGCAGTGTCTGTCCATCATGCTGGTGTCATCGATGGTAGCCTATATGGATCATGAGTCAGCTTTTAAGCCTGATAATGAAATCACTTCATTTATACTATGCTTCTGTAAAATTTTTGCTGTGCTCTGTTAAGAGTTTCATCCAAGGTAGAAACAGAAAATGGTTTTATTTATAATTGTTTATCACTTTATTCTATTACCGCCATTTTTGCTAGATATCAAGTTTACTTTCTGATATCACGGCCTAATTCCAGATGTTGCTTTTCACCTTGGATTATTAAAACACTTTGATTCAGTTACTGAGAGTCTATCCTACACATAAGAAAAAAAAAAAAAAGGTCTCTGGCAGACTTAAAGCTCTTGCCCTTCCCCATTTGCAGGTTCAGTGAGGCCCTGGTAGCTCATATTGTGGGGTGGGTGAATTTGGTCTTTCCTATGTCTTTACCCCCAGGGGATGATGGAAAAAGAAGGAAGACGGAAAGGAGACTGATTTTGAAGAATTGAGCTGATTCCTTGAACTGTAACACAGGCAGCCACACACTGGAGGTGGTGAGGCTGTGGTATTTTTTATGACGGTCATCACCTCTCATCTATCTATTACAGAATTAATAAAAAAGGCAAAATCCTTACCAAGAAAATACTCACTTAGAAATAGTCTCCAAGGGGTGCCTGGGTGGCTCAGTGGGTTGGGCTTCTGCCTTTGGCTTGGGTCATGATCTCCGGGTCCTGGGATCAAGCCCCAAGTCGGGCTCTCTGCTCAGCAGGAAGCCTGATTCTCCCTCTCTCTCTGCCTGCCTCTCTGCCTACTTGTGAGCTCTCTGTCAAGTAAATAAATAAAAATCTTTAGACAGAAAGAAAGAAAGAAAGTCTCCCACTGGTGATTATTTCTGGCTTCAGCCACAACTTTCAGCTGACTTCCATTTAAGGGCTTTACATTGCATTCTATTATGTGGGCACTCTTTGTGCTATTACAGTAGAGTGAGGCAAAGCTGCTCTAGAAATCTCATCTACTCTTTATGTCCCAAATCGGGTGCTTTTGAAATAGCAGAGATCTATCTTCACTATCTTTTAGGAATCTAAACCAGAGAGGCAGTCTTGGGCAGCCAGTCTCTCTCAAGTCATCTGAGCTGAACCGGTACCTCACAGCCCAGTGGATGACTGCTTCTCTGCTTGTCTCTTTTTAAAGCAGTGGGCAGTATCTTCAGGTAAGAGTTTGTGAACTGTGATATGTGTAAGTTTTACTTGGGGAATCTGTTAAATGTAGATTCCTAGGTTCCATTGTCCTAAATATTTGATTCATTTAACATGGAATCTCAAATGCATGTCTTATCAAGCATTCCATGTAATTCTGATGAAGTTATCTTGGAAGACTTTATTTATTTAAAGAAAGGAAGAGAGAGAGTATGGCAGGGGGAGCAGCAGGCAGAGGGAGAAGTAAGCTCCCTGCTGAGCAGGGAGCCCAGTATGGGGCTTGATCCCAAGACCCAGGGATCATTACCTGAGCGGAAGGCAGACACTTTACCAACTGAGCCACCCAGGCGCCCCTGATGAAGTTATCTTTGAATCAGACTTTAAGAGGTGCTTAAATGAGGAAATCAGCAATAAATAAAACATGGTTTCTGCCCTCAGTTTTATAATAATACAGTCAATGAAAAGAATCTGTACTAAATAATTTTATTTTTTTAAACTTAGGAAATATTTCAAATAAATTCTTCAGTCAAATTATATTTTATTTAGTTACTTGGAGTCATATTTAGAGAAAGAGGGTTATAAAAATAGTAAATCAATGGCTCTCTCATTATTTGCTTGAAAAGAACTTATTAATCATCAGCCTATATAACACTGGATACTATATTTTTGAACAGGAAGAGTAAAATCATAATTATGGCTTAACAGGCAGGTATTAGAAACACATCATGCACATTACAGCAACCTTCACACAATTTCACACCAATATATAGCACTATTTGTCAAACAATTAAATGAGCACTTTTTTCAGCCCAGTCTTTGGCTGGGAGAAGTTGAAATCCTCTAAGGGTGCCTCAATTAAAGGACAGTTTATTTTAAGGATATGCGCTGTAATAAGGACAATAAAAAATTGATGGAGACACACACTGCCCCGAAGGCAGGCTTCCTGAGCACGAGTCATGACTTCAGGATAGCTCAGCAGAATCCACAAGGCTCAATCATCTTTATGACTCAGCATCTCTCCAAATATGTTCTTCTCTCTGGGACACTACAGACTACCTTTTCTTTTCTTTGGTTCTCAATCTTTTCCCAGTTTTATAGCCTTTTTTCTCATTTTTTCCCCATATTTTTTAAATGACCTGCCCTATAATGTTTTTTTCCCTTCAAAAGGAAACAATGAAGTATAAACTCAGTCCCATTGGTATTAGACAGAAGGACTTAGGGAACTCTTACTCAGGGCTTTGGGGCTTGTTACCACATTAACATTCTTGCCAATTAGATCTTTATGTTTTAATTTGATAGAATTTAGTTCAACAACCAATTAATTGTTAAACAATATATGCCTGGCACTGTTTAAGTTTTGGAGGCCAAATTTGAAAAATTTGAAATCTGAAAAAGGCCAAAATTTGAAAAATCCAGAGGGGAAAATATGTCTAAGGAGATATACAAAACAGTTGAAGTGAATACATCTTATAGTTTGGGATCACTAAGGATGTTGGAACTAAGCTGAGGAGATGCATCATGGAAAAGGGAAAGATGAATTGGGTTTTGCAGAGAAGTTAATTTTGAGTTGCTACGTGGGATTTCAACCCCTGCAAGAATACCAACCTTCCCCACTGCCCACTCATGTCAGAGGATGTGTAGAATTCTAAGGCCTCATTTTTACACTGTAGTAAGCCACAGCAGGCTCAGAATTTGCCAAGATTGAAGTCAACTAAAAGCAATATCAAGTTAGAACAGGACAAAATTATATAAACTGTGCTTGTGAATGATGTGAGAACATGGCCAAGTCAACACGATTTCAGTGGGCACACCTAGTGAAGGACAGCTCCTTGAAAAACTAATAGTTAAGACAAATGTTGAGGTAAAAGTGTGCATGAGGCCATTTTGTTCAGAAAGAAAAGAAGATAGAAAGGAAAATGTCATGAACAAAATTATAGAGTCAGAAGAAAAAAGGGTATAAGAATCAGTAACATGAAAGGGCAAAAAGAACAATGAATTGGTAGATTTTCTGACTGATTATAGAGAAGTAATGAGTCAAAGGAAAATTGGAGTTGAAATCTCACCAAATTTTTGTATGCTTTATTTGGAAGTATAGATTGGAGAAAAAGTTAAAGACAAGATACATGTATGTACACACATATTTAGAAGTAATAGAGTGTTAAAATTATGACCCTTCTTTCTCACATTCATGTGCCTTGGCAGGGGGCTACATCAAAGAACACTAGTCACACTAAATAAATATAAAATTTAATTTCTATTTGAAGATTTTACTAATCTTCAAGTGTGGTTTTTATTTTTTTAAAGGTTTATTTATTTATTTTAGAGAGAGAGTGCAAGCAAGTGAAAGAGAAAGAGGACAAGTGGAAGGAAGAGAGGGATGGAGAATCTGAAGCAGACTCCATGCTGAGAGGTAGCCCAATGCAGGACTCAATCTCACAACCATGAGATCACAACCTGAGCCAAGACAAGAACCAAGAGTCTGACACTTTACCAACTGTGCCACCCAAGTGCCCCCAAGTGATGACTTTTAAGTCATAGTTCATTCTCCACACTTTAATGGAATACTATTGCTGCTGTATAATAAAAATTGGCTTCATGAAATAAAGGGACTTAGAGTCAAAACTTTGCCCATTTAAGAGGACCCAGATAGAAGCCCTTTGTTACCTACCAAATAAATCTGTGAAACTGTGGAGAGTAGAATTATCTGCCTGTTCCAGGTAGACAATTTTCAGATATTACTAGTAAAAAGAGACAATTTAAGAAGTGCAAAAGCCAAAAAACTAAGGATGTACTATATGCTGCTTATTGAAATAATATTTTAAAAAATTAAAAAAAAAAAAGAAAAGAAATGCAGAAGTCTTCAGAAGTGCAACTCCCCTCCTAGGATGGACATTGTACTTTTAGACCACGGTTTTTCTAAAACTGTGTATATTATCTACTTTTGTAAGCCAGAGCTCAGTAAAGTGATGGTCAATAAAAGTGATCAGGAAGATGCACAGAGAAGGAACTGGCGCTGGCTTGTCAGGTTGTCAGTTTGTGGAAGAGAAGGATGGAAAAGTGGAAAGAGAATTGTGTGTTGTCTCATGTCCCTGTACGCCAGTCATACCTTTTGAAGGTCAGAATGCTTGTCAGTAATGAGGAGTTCTTGCTAATGTCTTCCTTTAGACACATCCCATCACAAAACAGTGCCAAAAATGAAACCAAATAGAAATACACAATGGAAAGTATATTTATACTAATATCAAGCCAGTTCTAGGGCTCAGGGTTCATTTCTTTTTTTTTTTTTTAATTGTATTTATTTATTTGACAGAGAGAGAGAGATCACAAGTAGGCAGAGAGGCAGGTAGAGAGAGGGGGAAGCAGGCTCCCCGCTGAGCAGAGAGCCCGAAGCGGGGCTCGATCCCAGGACACTGAGATCTTGACCTGAGCCGAAGGCAGAGGCTTAACCCACTGAGCCACCCAGGTGCCCTCAGGGTTCATTTCTAATTTATACCAACAAAGAAAATATGTAAGATTAATTTAATGGATAGTGCTACCTTTTTGTTTATTTTTTTCTATTAAAATATGACATCCTTGAATCCATTTTATCAAACAATAACGTAATAAAGGCACAGGCAACTTAAACTGATAAAGCCCCAAATAATCATTTCTCAAAAGATGAGAACCATGTCAAGTAAAATTACAGTTTTAAAATACAGTTTTGATTTTACAGAGCTTCTGATGACACACCTATACCTGAATGTTTTTTCTGCATCCACAGCAACTCAACCAAAATGCAATGTGTCACATAGAACTTTGGAAAAATACAAGACTTGAAGGTAAGAGACTTGATTTTGTGTCTTTGTTCAACTGCTTTCTAGCTATGCCATATTAGTTTCTTTAAGCTTCAGGTTTTTACCTGTGACACTAACTACCACCACTATAGAGTTAACATATCCTGAGTGCTTAATATGTGAATACATTGTGTGGAGAATTTTACATGTTTTAATATATTTAATTTTCATTTTAGTCATGAGATAGGTACTATCATTATCCCTATTTTTGGATGGGGAAATTAAGGTATATGGAAGTGAACAAATGGATCAGACAGCTACTAATAATAGAGGTGAGATTCATACCCAGGCTGTTTGACTTTCCTTAATATAATAAATCTATTTTAAATTGGACATAGTAATCATATTTAATTCACAGTGTTATTATTTAATAATAATAATTAAATTGCATAGTAAATAAGGTAAAGTGTGTAAAATATTCATTACCTATAAGATGTTTCTTAAATATTTATTAATATTTATTAATATTTAATAACATTTATTAAATCACCCTCTGTGCAAATCAATGTCCTGAATGAAATCTAATTTTAAACAGGATTACTGTATTCAAAATGAAAAAATTTTACACATTTGCATAATGATTGTAAAAGTGATTGCATACTTAAATGTATATTCAATTTCAACCCATATGTACAATTGTGACATGTGCCCTGCTCATTATAGGATGGTTTTAAGTCATTAAGAAACACAGCTTTGAATTGGTATGTTACACGTAGTTAAGGCAACTAGTTGAGCTATATTTGCAAGTGACTAATGTAGATTTATCACGATACAAACATTCTAAATGCAAGCTAGTGATTTAAACATTAAATGTAATGTATAAACTACTTATCATAAGTAGGCAGGAATTTGATTTTTGTTTTGCTTATTTTCTTCACTCTAAGTGTGTTTAACGCATCAGAAGTTTCATATGGCTTAAATGTATCTCTGAATTTTCTGTGGCCAAAAAGTGAAAGCTTATTTGAAAATGGCCCTTTTATACATCTCCTAAAACCAGTGACACACAGCAGAAGGAAGACGTGTATAATAATCATAGGTGCATGTGAGAGTACATGTCTGAAGTACAAACTTCAATATCAAGACTCTATATTTTAAATTTCTATGTATTAAAAATAAATTCTAGCTTTTAAAAATCATTTGAGTGCTATTTAATTCTAATCCATTTTAGACATATGGAGTTCTTGGTTTTCATTTTTTCTGCTCCCCCTAGTGAGTTCACTACAAAAACAAATTTTCAGGTAATTTTCATTGTTTGGTGATTTTTTAGAGAATGGATTTTTTTTTCTCTTTGTTGCTTTATCAATTTATTTCTTAAATCATTCTCAAACATATTAAGAACAAATGATATAACATCGTAAAATTCCAATTCTTTCTTCTTTTCTGCTATATTTACTTTTTCTGTAACATTTGCACTGTTTAACATGTAATATAATATAGTTGTTTTGTTGTTAATTTGTTATTTGTGATGACAGGGTTATATTTCTGCTGTACAATATAAGCTCCATAAGAATAGGTATTTTTAAAATATTTTATTTATTTATTTGATGGAGAGAGAGAACACGTGAGTGGGGGAAGGGCAGAGGGAGAAAGAGAGAGGGAGGGAAAGAGAAAATTCCCAAGCAGATTCCCCATTGAGCCTGACACAGAACTCAGTCCCACTAGCCTGAGATCATAAACTGAGCAAAATCAAAAGTCAGAGGCTGAATTCCCTGAACCACCCAGGTGCCCCAAGAGTAAGGTATTTTTTTGTCTGTCATGTTCTTAGTGAATGCTTGGCTTGAAAAAAATCATTCATTTTGTTGTTGTTGTGAAACAAATGGATGGATAGGTGAATATGTGCATCCATCATCCTAAAGAAGCTTCTCATATTATTTGTGACTAGAAACACTTTATTACATTTTAATAACTGGTTAAATGGAAATTAAACAACTGACTATAATGTCACTATGAAATCTATCACTTCACAAAGTCATTGAAACTGATAGCAATTTTTACAGTTTGCAGAAATACTTGAAACAAAATATAGGATGTCTTCTAAACCCAATGATTTAATTTCTAGGTTATTCTTTCTTTATACTTGCAACTCAGTTCTGGAAGGTTGGCTTGCAATAGCTAATCAGATAAGCATTACTTTACTTAAGGATAAGGAAAGTCAGGCTAGGAGTAGCTTCTTTAGAAATGGACATACTTAACCAATGACTCAGTATAGCTTCTTTCTCAATTGACTTCACAGCATCACAGATTTTATTAAGCTCCTGGTAAGTATATTCACCCCCCTTTTAAAAATTAAATTAAGTTTCAATTCAGAGCTACTTTTACAAAAAGTTCACTTATATTACTACATCTTTAGAATTTTTAATATATTTACTTTATAACTTTTCCTAATAAGTTTGCAAAAGATAAGGACTGAGAGAAGAGAGAGCTCTCTGAGGAACTGACCACAGAGCCTCCAGGATCCTTTCTTCAGAGCTATGGGCTTCCTTTCTTTTGTAATCACCCCATTTTGGCCACTATGGCAGTTTCACAAAAGAAAAGGATGCTAGGTTAAATGAGCTGAGTCCTTTGAGCTCTTCTAACTGTTATCTATGGAAATTGAGTGTTATTCTATTTTCCAAAGTGATCCCTACAAGTTTTGCAATGCAAAGCAAGAGTGGAATCAACAGGAAGAAGTACTAGGTGGGTAGGATATATTTAAAAGATGTTTACTGAGAACTGAATACAGCTGAGAACATTTACATCAATTTTTTTACTCCAGGTTTAGTACTTTTCCCCACCCGGATGATTGAGACTAGATTACCTTAAAAAAAAAAAAAAAAAAAAAAAAAAGCAGAAGTCCATTTAAATTAGTGATAGTAACTTGAGAAGGGTTAGGGTTAGTGTCATCCACGTTGCTCAGCTGCATTCCCAGATCTTAATACTAGGCCTGGCTCATAGCGGCATGTTACATAGATCTGTTGAATTAATGCATGGTTGAAAGAATGAACTGCAAGTGAAAAGGAAGCATAAGAACAGTTGTAAACTTAGCTGTAAAACTTACACTCTAGCTAGTAAAGATAATCCATCTATCTGTCTTGCCCTCAACAATAAAGACCCATGCAACTCACATTTTGAAAGAAAAAAAATCCAAATGTAAAAAAATTTTTTTTTCTGAGAAATTGAACAAATCATATTATTAAAACTAATTTTAAAAGATTAAAATGTTGCCCTTGTCAGCATACATTCCTTAGAACCAAATTTTCCTTTCTGAAAGAGGGGATTACACTTCATATAAGGTACTGCTCTTGTCCTCTCAAGTTGCAAAAATCAGTATTTTTCTAATCTTATTCTTAAAGATAGAAAATACATTCATTTAAAGGAATAGTAGTAGCAATCTTAGAAAACCCTTCAAGAAGACACATGATATTCTTCTGAGATTATTACTTATAAATTATAAATATAAACATAAATATAAATTATAAACATTTATCTTCCCTAAACTTTTGACTTATTTAAATTCTACCCCTATGAAAATGATATCTTCTCAATTTCAATATAGAATTAACATTCTAGAAGTCCCTTTTTGATATAGCTAGCTAGAAATAGCTATGGGACTTCTCAAGTGTTTTGGGGGATAGAAATTAGAAAAATAGACTTTCTACAAAGTCATGTCATTTCTTCAACATCGGTGCCCTTGCATGCACTTAAACCTCTTAGTCACACGACGTTCTCAGTGTGAATGTGTCAGAAAAAAAACATTTCATGTATGTTTTGATATCAGAACATTTCATGTTACCAGCATGGCATTTTCGATTCTTCTGTTGAGACTACATTTAGTGCTAAGGATGAGTGAAGATGACTATTAAAGTTTAAAGATTGTGTCATCCTTGTACAATTCCAAGGTCCAAAATTACAGATTCATAAAGGATCTAAATCTGGTTTGCTCATGTTCAGGCAACTGTACACAGCTAACTTGAAAATAGTGGAACTGGTTGCATTATATGAACCTTAGTTTATGCTGATCTGTTACAGATAATTTCATCCTAAAATTAATATGATTAAATTTTGATGAAAATAAAAATCTTTCTCAATTTTGTCTCTTTTGAACTACCGCATGATATAAGATTAAAGATTTCTTGTCAAGAGATGAGTATGGCTTCTGAGAGACAGTCACTAGAATCTTTATTCTAAAATCATGAGGTTGGGAGAGATAATTATGTGCTTAGAATTTTCAATCAGATATGATATATGTATATATGCTGATATATACATATATACACTCAATTGATATATACATATATACACTCAAATGCATGTATACATAATTGCAAATAATTCATTCAAAATATTGACATTCCTTCTCTTTTATATTGAAGGGTTTTTTTAATCTTCCTCTCATTTTTTCAGAATATCCAGAAGAATGTATTCTATACATATTTTAACTTCAGGTGAAACAGAATTTGAAATATTAAATTACATTAATATATTAATTCACTTTATATTTGCAGGTAAATAATACTGGGATTAAGAGGTAATACATTAGGGTGACAAAGGTGAAAGGACCCTGATTTTAATTCTGGCTGTGTTATCAGTCATGTAATCTTAAAGAGCAGGTTAGTTATAAAATCTCTGTGTAGTGGTTTCCTGATATATAGAATGAGCATGTGACTATTTGTTCTATCTCACAAAGCATTTGGGAATATCACATTAATTTTTTATTAGGAAATTTGAAGATAATTAAATCATATAAACATAAATAATATTGTTAAATCATAATAAAACAAATGATACAGCAGAAACAATAAATTCTTTATTCTATACATTCTGATGTACAAATTTCAGTGATTTCTTGAATAGTTTTCTATATATATACATTTTTGTTAGTTTGGTTTCCTACATATTTAGTTTAAATCAACACATATTAATTGAGCACCTAGTATATGCCAATCTCTGAAATTGGCATTGCAGGGAACATAAAATTAATAAGAAATAATGCCTGCTCTTAAGGAGCTTACAGTCTCTATTAAAAAGACAAGACAAGGACCCAATGGCTATAATATAAAGCAAAATATCTGTCCCATAAGAGGTGTGAAAATGTGTTATGAATTTCAAGAAGGGTAAAAAGGTAGCAGTTGACATGAATATTCAAGAATGGGTAGGACTCCCCATCTCTCACCCCCATCCCAAGACTGTAAGTCACTTCCATCAAGTGAAAAATAAGATAAAACTCAAAGACTTTAGAGAAGGTGAGTATGTTCTAGGAAAGGTTTGCTTTCCAGTGAAATCGCAATGTACAGTAATCTGGCAAGGTATATTAGATATATTTAAGGAAAGTCATGGGTATTTAGTTAGACATTTATTTCAGTCAGAATGCAAAAGGTAGACACTAAGAATCCCTGAGCAGGGGACCAATATGTTGGGAGCTACACATTCTTGTAAGAGAGTGGAACTATATGTAGGAAGACCAATTTGACAGAGTTTTGATTAATTTTGGGAACAGGGGGTGTAAGGGTAATGACATGAATCAGGATGCTATGCCATTGTGTACACAGGAGAAAATTCATATTAATGTCTGTGAAGCAGAGTGGAATCTTAAAAAAAGGTTAAAAATGACAGAAATGAGGCAAAACTGATTACATTTAGGACACAAGGGAAATGGAGGTAAAGATGTTTCAGCAGGTTTTACACATATTTGAAAATAGTTCACTAGGAAAATGGTAACATAATGGTAGCTAAATTAATAAGATAAAGAATTCAGTGGAAGAATTTGGTTTTTAGGGATGAAGAGGAAGTTGATTACTGATTTGGACTATAAATAGTATTCAGCATAAATCTTGAATCTATATAAAAGATGTAGACCTGGAGAATGAGGTCAGTTCAGATATCACCAATGAAAGGGTAGTTCTTGTAGTGGATGGGACAGAACTAACAAAAATTAACTTAGACCATTGGAAAAAGTTAAAGATAGAAGTAGGGTAGGTGGCATGTGAGGCAATAGATAGTATCCAAAACAATGAGAAAAAGCTAGCAAATATGATAACATATGCCAATGTTGGTAGTTTCAGGAAGTTGGTAATTTCAAAAAAGTGTGATAAACAGTATCAAAAATAACAGATTGACTGAAGAGAATGAATCCTTGGGAAGGTCTTTAGACTCTTCTACAGAATCAGAGTGGGGAGGAATATAATCATTCTTTATTGCTTAACAAAAGAGTTGACACCCTACTCTGAATCTTTTTTAAAAATGGTGAACAAAATAAGTATGCTTCTTCTGGTTTCCTAGAGTTTACAGTGCAGTAAGGGAAACTCATAATTATCAAATACACAAGTATTTAATTAAACATCTGAGAAATGTTCTAAAGGAAATTAGAGGGAACATGTAATAGAAGACACTGATTTGATCTAAATGATGAAGAAAAGTCTCCCAGAGGAATACCTGTTTAAGCTGAAATGAAAAAGGAACGGGGCTGCAGGGAAGGAGGGCTTAGAGTATTTGGAACAAGGAACAGCAGACACGAAGGCCCCAAGTATGGAGGCAGCATTGGAGAAACTGAAGAAAAGCTGTCTCTGAAGCAACATGAGCAAGAAGTGAGAGTGGTCAGAGAGTTTTCCATTCTTCATCTTAATTTGGTAAGTGCCAACTGTGGGTTATGTAATACGATAGGTACTGGGGAATGTCAGTACCCAGGGAATAAGATAAGGCTGGATTGGTGAGCAAAAGCCAGATCATGAAGAATTTCTTATGTTACTTTAAGGAATTCAGTCTTCACTTGGCAAGCAATGGGAATCTACTAGAAGGCTTTAAGGAGGAGAGTAAACTTATATTTGTGTAAGTTTTTAAAGATAATTTTATAAGCTACAGGTGGAAAATGAGGATGACAATATGGAAGACAATGTAGAAGTCTACAGTGAGAAACTAATGTGGGATCCTAGCAAGAGAGCTCATGGTAACTTTTTCTAGGGTAGTGACATCATCAGGGATGGTGGCAAGGACATAGCTTCCAGGTATACTCAAGAGGCAAAAATCAGCAAGACATTGTGATGGATTTGACAAGGGATGAAGACTCAGGAGGCATCAAGGTTGATTCTAGGTTTCTGGCTTATGACTGTTGCTGCCATCAGAGATAGAAGGAATACTGGAGAAGCAGCAGCTATTAATGCACTAAATGTAAAAGAAGATTTTAAAATTTTCGTTCACTTGTGATCATGAAAACCATCAATTTAGCCACACAATTGTAGTCCTATTTCTGACCACTAACAAGCATTGGTCAGATATTTGGCTGAGACTATCAGTGTGTGTCCATGGAGTGCATCTCTTTATGAAGAGCTAATTAGGATGGAGTTTGAATCTTCAGGACTGTCCTCATTAGCACATACCCAAATCAACAGAGCTAACCAGGCCAGAAAAGATGAAAAGAAAAGTGCTCATTGTGATGGAGATTACTCTCCTGTGCTCTGTACTATCTTCCAGAACAAATACAGTTGAGAGACTACAGTTGAGATCAACAAATAATTAGTGTACAGGAAGGAAGAGATAAAAAAGGAAAAATAGTCTTGAGGAATATGTACATTATATCGTAAAATGGAAATTCTGCATATTTCTCCTGGCATGTGAACTCTTCATTGTTCTTCGTAATTCAGGAATCATTGTCATTTTCATTAACTTATAAGCAAGATTTTTTTTTTTACTTTTCTGATTAATATCTCCCATCAGAACTTTGAATCAAGTATGCCTCTCTAAGTAGAGCTTATTTTAACTTCATAGCCTTACCTGATTTCCTCTGTCAGTGGGCAACATTAAGTGAGGTTTTGCCCTTGACAATTATCCTGTTTTCACTATCCCAGCACATCTTTGAGAACTCACCAAGCAGACATGGTTCTCCTTGCTGTCTTATACCACTGTATAAAATGGGTACAGCCCCATTTTCTGGGCCATCCAAATGTAGACAAGATCTATTTCTGAACAATTAAATCCCAAAGAACAATCTTTCTCTACAGTGGGTCATTTCTTTTCTCTTCCAGGATTTTTTGTTGTTGTTCAGACTATAAAATTTATATATATTTAATGCCAAAAAAATTAAGGATAAAAAAATAAAAGAAAATGAAACTTTGTTAAACCATACCTACCAGACAGGAGAATGCAGAAGTTTGGGATACACATATTTTTATAAATATATCAGACTACATGTAATATGGTGTGTTTTTAACCTAACAATATGTAGTAGACATATTTGTATGTTAAAGTTCAAGCCCATTAAAAAAAATAGATTCCCGATTCTTTCTTCCACAAATAAATTATTGCCTTAGTTTGGTTCTCCCAGAAGAGAGAACTTTATCTTTGAGACAAAGTTTTAATACAGTATCTTATCTGGAAGGTAATTACTGGAAAATTCTAGTAGAGATGAGGGAGTTAAAGAGGAAAGGAAAGGTAACTAATAAAAAATTGTTCTTAATTCAAAGACTCCATGGATAATGAACTTGGTCCTATTTGGGGAACTCTGGGAGTCTTTAAAAACCGGTATCTCACAGTTAGTCTCCTTCGGGGCTAGAAACCCGGACATTATACATTGGTTGAAGGCTGCTAATGTGGGGGGGGGGGTGGAGATGGGGGGCTGGTTGTAATGCTCTTAATTTCTGGCACTTTTGAGCTATAGTGCATGGGTAGTTCCTGAAGAAATCTCTCTCACAATTGGCAGTCTTCAGCCAGCACTGTGTTAAAGCTAGAGCAGATATGGGAAGAGCACAACCATACTTTAATTAGCCATTCCTTTACTGATGGGCATTTATAGTTTCCAATTTTTTTCACCATTATAAAGTGCCATAATATCCTTATACATGATCATTTGCTTCCTTGTCTGATTTTCCGTGGCAATTCCTATAAATGGAATTAAAGAAGAATTTAAAAATTAAGGGCAGTAATCTTTGAATATGTGTGGGATGAAGAGAGGCAATTTCCTTGTCTTTATATGAAAGTTTTTATGGGATGCCCATAGATCATGTAAGTAACTTTTAAATGTAATATTCTAAATTTAGATTTAACCTCTAAAGAAGGTAAGTTGTTAGTCCCATTTATTACTTTATTTTATACCTTCCATCATTGCTATGGGAAAACGCCATTTTGTATTTTGAACTAAAATAAATGTACCTAACATTATAATAGGACTTAAATTTCATCCAACTTTCCATCTTATGATTAAAACATTAATTATAAAAGAATAATAGTAAGAAAAGTCTTTAGCATCTTGAGCTACACAAAGAGTTCTTTAGACCTGACACCACAAACATAATCCATAAATGGGAAAAATAATAAATTAGACCTACCTCATTAAAACTAAAAACTTTTGTTCTGCAAAATACCATGTGAAGAGGATGATAAGACAAAGTACAGACTGAAAGAAGCTACTTAAAAGCCATATATCCAGCAAATGATTTAAGGTGTAAAATATAAAAAGAGCTCTCAAAACTCAACAACAAACCAAACCAAAACCAAACAAAGCAAAAGATCCAATTAGAAAATAGGCAAAAGGTGTGGCTAGACATTTCACAGATGAGGATATTCGGATGGCAAATGAAAAGGCATTCAATGTCATTAGTCATTAGGAATGAAAATTAAAATTATGAGGCATTGCACACCTATCAGAATAGTTAAAAACAAATACCAAGGATAATACCAAATGTTGGTGAGAATGCATAGAAATTGGATCATTCATGCATTGCTGGTAGGAGAGAAAAGTGAAACACCCACTCCAGAAAACAATTTGGTAGTTTTTTACAATATTGAACATTTATCTTGGAAATGGAAACTCACGTTCACACAACAGTATATACATGAACATTCATAGCAGCTTTATTTGTAATGGCCCCACGCTGGAAACAGCCCAGATGTCCTTTAATGGGTGAATGGTTACACAAAATGTTACACAATACTATACTCTGCAATAAAAGTTTACAAACTATTGGTTACATGCCACAACTTGGATAAATCTCCAGGGAATTATGTTGTCTGTAAAAAGCCAATCCCTAAAATTTATGTAGCATATACCACAATCTTGAAATGACAATATTGTAGAAAAGAGAACAGTTTATTCGCTGCCAGGAATATGGGATGGGTTGGAAAAGGGGAGGCAGGAGGGAAATGTGTAAAGTAAAAGACAACACTAAAGGGTTCTTACAGTGATTGAACTGTATATCTTGACTGTGGTGGTGGATTCATGAACCTACAGGTGTGAAAAAAATACACAGAAATAAATACGTACACATACATAACTGTAAGATGTAATTAGCGGGAGAAACCTGGTTGAAGTGCATATAGGATTTCCCTATGTTATCTCTGCAAATGCAGATGAACTTAGAATTATCTCAAAATAAGTTTATTTTTTAAAAAATGAGCAGCATATCTATCCAGAATATAAACACGTATGTGACTCTCAAAGGTAATTTTTGAAGAATGCCAAACTTGTGCTTACTTACTAGCATTTTTCTAACTTAATTTTCTATACCCTAAAATAAGCATGGTTATTCAAAAAATAATTTACATCATAAAGTAGTATCGGGAGCTTATTTCATTTGGGGGCTATTACATTTCATGTCAGATAAATAAGAGCATTAAAATATTTAAATCATTTAAATATCATAGAAAATTTTCCTTGTCTATCTTCAAGATAAAACAAGGACAAGGAAATAGGGTTAGCTATTAGAAGAGTTTTAAAAGAATTTATTTTAAAAGATATATTACTTTATTAAACCAGTATATTAAAAATCCCATTTCTCTCTTTGCTAGATGCTCAGTTTGCATTGCCTCATTTAATCTTCGTGACATTATGAGGTGGGTACTGTTGTTACCATGCCATTTTTACAGTGAGCAAAGACTTATGTGGTGCTTGTTATAGGCCATTAATGTTCTAATTTTTTTACACATATTAGCTGCTTAATTAGATAACACAACACCCCCGTTTATAGCTAAGGGGACTGAGGGAGATGATGTGATGCAATGAAGAACCCTCGCTGTCTGGTGCCACATTTTTCCATGGTGTCTCCAGGGGCACTAAGGTACGAAGATTTTAAACCATCTGTGCAAGATAACACATCTCCTAGTGGTAGAAATTAGGATTTGAAATCGAGTTCTTTCCAATACCCCAATCTTCAGGATTGTGGTTATTTTGACCACATGTTTGTTTAAGAGGCTTTTTAAAATCTTATGCCCTCTCCCTTCCCTCAAAATCAACTGAAACAAAACCACTGGCGCCAAGATTCTGGAATCTGTGTTTTCAACAACGATTCTAGATTTTGATTCACAAAGAATCGGAGTTCAACTGCATTACACCACGTGAAGCAGATTTCCTATGAGGCTGTCAATTGAGATATCTGGTATAATTATAAATGATGCTGTATTTCATCAGCCTTAAGATTATTATTATTATTTTGCAATTTAACATCTCTGAAATAGGACTTTCACCATCAACTCATGGTGTCTTACAATCACAATAAAAATGGTGTTTTTTTTCCTCAGAGGTATGTAAAATAAGGTTTTAGATTTGATAAAGTATGGAGGTTCACTGATAATAAAATACAAAAACACAAAAAGACAACAGACAAAATAAAATACCAAAGACACTGCTTATTAAAAACATGTTCTTTTCAGTCCTGGGTCTCACTGTGGAGGGTGGCCATCCACATACAGGGTGATGGGAAGAAGACGGGAAAGCATCCATCAAACAAAGATTCAAGTAATACCATGGTGAGTCACTAACTGTTATGGGCTGGAACAGATGAAATGAAAACATTTTGAAAATGATATATAACTAGTGTGTATTTATGAGTGTATGTGTTTGCGTGGGTGTTAAGATTATTACTGGAAGTGGAAATAATTTGAAGATGCTCATTGCCAAACTGGCATACTCAACCTAAACTAACCTACATACTGTGAATCTACACAGCAAGGATGAAGAAGGTATACAGAGAAGTCAAACTGTAACTATGGTCACTGCAAAGTAAAGAAGAGAAAGCCAGAAATATTTGCATATTTATTTATTGTGGTACATTTTCAAATTTACTTCATCTAAATACTTTATTTTCAGTTTTTAGATTATGTGTCTCTACAAAATGTATTTGGTTATGTGATTTTCCTTTCTTCTCCTTTCTGTGAATGTGAAGGCTCTAGTTTGATTAGTTTGTTTTTCAATGCATTCTCCTTATCTACTCATATTGTCCTCCTCTAGGGGCCCTCATTGTATATATTTCTCTCCTAGAAGCTTTCTCATTCTGTTCTTTAAGCCTTTACATGTAACTAACATTCCTTTCCTTCTGTCTATATTTTATGTACTGGATATGTAATCTGGACCTGTCCTCAGGATAATTGCCAAATGAATAGTCTTTGAAATACCATACCTCACCTCTTTGTATGCCTCTCCTGGTTCCTTAATCCCCTCCACTAGGTCAGTGTTTTCTCAGCCAATTTTGCTAGATATTTGAGAACTGTGAGCTAATCAAATGTCACCTGCAAATTTTATAGAACTCTAATATGCTTCCTTAACAGTAGTATTTCTAGTTTGAAGAAAGACTACATGGAGAAAGCAATACTAAGCATGGAGGAAAGCTGGGTGAGGAATGGCCAGTCCTAGTAGAGGATGTTGATTCAGAATGGCTACCCCTTCTGGTACCCTCAAATACCCCTGTATTGGAAAGGCTTTTTGAATATATGCAAAATCCCAGGCTTGTACATGACACTGTCAAAAACTAAACCAATGAAAAAGGAAAGATGCATGTTTATTTCATTAAAAAATTATGACAGACACTGTACTACTTATAGTTTCACTTACTTAACAATTAGTTACTGTGTAGTGGCCATGTAGTAACACTGTACCATCTTTTATTTCAGGCACCTTGGCCTGTTGAATGGTCTTAATATTGGAAATTAAAACATAATTTAAAACAGAAACAAAATAACAAAAATTAGTTCTCTCTGTTCCACACAATTCTCAATTTTGAAAATTAATTTACCATTTTGTTCCATATAAGAATTTATGCTACATAAGATATTTCCAGAACTAAATGAATATTTCCTTATTTTTAGAATTTTGTTTTATAATTTGATTATTATAGAATTCATAAAAATATTAGCTTCTTTAAATATACTTCAAGTTTAGTGGATAACTGGATCTCAAAAAATATATACTGCAACAAACTCTAGAAAGGAGCTAAGATTGAATTTAGCTAGAGTTCATGATCTCTCTAATATAAAATTAAGCATAATATTCTACAATTAGTACATTTTGGTTGAAAGTAGATATCCTATGCAGTATTAGTCTCATGTATAGCGATGGCATTTGACATAAAACATGCAGAATTAATTTCATTTTCCTTGGTTTAACCACATAGTAATTTTGTTTGCAAGAACATTGACATTTGCCCTTCTATTAAGAAATATAATCACTTTTTGTTAAACTAAGAAATGCCAGGAAATCGTGTTGCAAATGCTTACGCTGGTTTTTCAATTGCCTTGTCTTCTCATTTTTTCTCACACGCAGGAGACATCTTCTGTCCATGAAATTTCATTGATTTTATCACTGAAAGTGACATTGCTGCTTATTTCCTAGGTTCAGTGAATAAGTTCTATTCTAAATATAGCTCTAAATCATGGATTAATTCAATCATCATTAATTCAATAATCTCTATAGAACCTAGATAAGTTGGAAGTACTTAGACTTGTTAAAAGATGCAGTCCTTGCCCTGGGGTAGGTTACAATTTCAGCTGGGGAGCAGATATTCAGACAATTAAAGAATACTTTGAAGGAATGTAAGTACTATAGGAAATCAAAAGATTAATACCCTTAATTCGGGTATTAAACTAAATAGCTTATAAAGAATAAACAGCATTTTAATACATAGTTAGGAGTTGATTTTTACACACAATTAATGGGTCTGTTAATGATAATTGTATTCACTTTCCTAAAATTTCATGGATGTACTTAGAAATATAATACCAAAGACAGAGAGAAAATTAAGCTATGCAAGTTAATCGTTAGGATTCCATTTATATTTTGGTTCACTTGAATCACTGTCAAGCACTGTTATTTGCTTCCCTCAGAAGACCCACATGTAGCCTACAGTGCCCCCATGAAATATATGACTGAAACTATCTTCCTGGGGAGCATTAGTGCTGTAATATTTAGTGGATATTTCACATATCATGCAGAAGCCCAGAGTTACTAAACTGAGCCATAATTCTTAATTCAGAGTTCATTCAGAAAGATTTTTTAGTGCTCACTTGTTTAACATAATCTTATAAATGATCCCTCACAAAGGATGTAAAAATCAACACATATCTTTAATGGGCTAATTGTGCTTCACTGCAGTGTTGACTCTATAAAAGCTTTTTAATAGTGAAAGAAATGATGGCACTTTCATCTTAATTTGCAAATATAATTGCCATTCTAAATAGCTTTTTGTTTCTAACTTAAGTGCTTATTGACAGCAGAAATCTCCCCAAAACACTAATAGAGTATTTAACATAATTGCATTTATTGAAAGAAAATCCAAGGGAAAATAACATACAGCTATCTGAAGCTATTTAGCAGAAGTAAAATATCAAAATGAAAAGTAAGTTAAATCTAAACTTCAAGATCTAAAATGTAACTAATATTCAATATAAATTCAACACAATGTATATTTGATTAAACTTACACATTTAAATATACTGATGAGATTCAAGAAATAAAAATGATATCCTGGAAATCCAGGACAATTTAGAGCCATATGAAAACAAACTGAAACTAACAAGCTAATCCCTATTTCATAGAATTTCCCATCATTTTTATTGAAAAATAAGAATATTTTTTCGCTTCACTCATGGAAAATTAGAACAATTGAAATTAAATTCAATCAGTTGTAAGTATTCTCTTGAGAAAACTATTTCATTTCTATCCAGAGTTTAACCTCTATCCTGCTCAAAATTTTGAATAATGAGCCCTTAATTTCAATGTACTCAATGTAGGTTCAGGGCAGTGAAATCACTACTCATATTTTATTAAGTTTTATTCTAATAATGTCAATAAAGAAGTACATATGGAAATATATGGAATGGTTATTGCTCCCTAACTTTCAGTTGTTTCTAAACAGACATGAACATATGATGGATTGATTCTCAATTGACATATTTCCCATTCAAATTTCAAATCTTTGAGTCATAATTTTTCTATGTAGTAACATATATTTATAGATATTATGGATACTCAGCAAAGAGCTTTTTAATATCAGTTTTGAAAAAAGTTCTTTCGTGGTAGCTTTTCCGCTAAGTTGAAGTAAAAAAATGTCAGAGACTGCTTTTTAAAAATAAGCACTAAGAAAACTAATTAAACTGGTTAGACACAAAAGGAACATTGTAGGAAAGGAAATAGCATGGGCTTGAACCCTATGATTTTATTGTTTTCACAGAAAATGCAATAACTCCTCATTGATATCAACTACCCAGTTGCAAGAAGAGTATATACCTTCAGCTTTGTTGAGACGCAGGCAAAGCAATTTGTAAGTAGTCATCAACCAAAGGGAAATGAATCTGAAGTGAATTTTTTTCCAGTTTATATACTGTTGTGAGGCCCTGATCTTTGAAAGGCACATTAAAAAAAAAAAAGAAAAAAGTTTCGTTTGTTTTGTTGTTGTTAAAGAAACTCATTCAAAAGAATCCCTTGAAAATCACATTAGTCTCTCACCATCTTTCAAATCACTAATCAAAACAAACAAAATAGGTCATGAAAAATACCACAGCCAGTTTCATACGGTCTTAAGTATAGAACTGAATTAATTAATTGTTCTTCAAATTCGCACTTCGACAGATAAGTTTATTATAAAGTCTTAAAGTAAAAATGCATGTTTGGTGAAAGTACAGTTGTCATTCATATTTTGTCATAGTTTAAAATATAAAAGAGTGGTATTATTTTTACTATTTGTAACATGATGTAACTGACTAGCTGCTTTGTAATTCTGATTATTATAATGATCATAATTCACTGCCATGCCAAAGTCAATTGTGTGGTATATGTGAAATGAAGTACCATTTGTTTTCGCCTGTTGTACCACATTGTAGTGTATGTACCATGCATCTTTCAGATCTCTTAAAGAAAATTTAATGGCAGGCCAAACTTCTAACTTACTAAGTACTACGAATCACACAAAACAAGAAAACATTTCAAACCAGGGATACATAGCATATTGTAATTCATGATGGGACGAAAATATAGGTAGCAGGAATAAAAAAAAAAAAAAAGCAGGGCTAGGTATGTATATAACATCTGTAAGAGAAGATTGAGTTTTTTTTTTTAAAGCACAAAATAAAAAGTTATGTTATTTTTAAAAATGCATAGGCAATGAGTATTGAATATAAATCCTACAAACATGACAGGGCATCCTTTTCTCACTTTTGAGACTGTTGAAAAAGAATGATATTGGGCATGATTTGGCTCTTCTGGAGACCTTAGTGAATTTGGTGAATTTCAACATATCTAAGATGCCATCAGTTTTAATACGCACTTTTATTTTATATATCACTACACAGAAATGCTACCAATTGGAGTTAAAATAAGCCCAGTTGCAGAGATGTTAAAATATGGAGGAGCAAGCGTCTTTGAACTACTGAAACAGAGTAGGCTCCTAATTAATCGGATCATTTACTGACACTAGGAGATTACATGGTTTAATCTTTCTCCCAGAGAATTAAAAGCTCCATTGCCTGATGCCTTCCTATAAAGAACAACAATAACAAAAATGGCATAAATTACACTTAAAATATCATCAAAAAGGAAAAAGGGAAATATGTTGGTGAGTTCAACTCTTAATAAATACAAAAAATATTAGGAAAAGAAAGGCAGTTGATAAACAGGTAAGTGCTTTAAAGTCATCATTATTGTAACTAATGTTAAACAGGAGATTACTTAATACAGTTTACATTTCACTTATCCCAAACTTTTAAAATTTCCCACATTTTGATTCATTTTCTTTCAATTAAAGCAACTGAACATTTGCTCTGGAGTGCAAAACATTCTACAATTCTAAGATTGTTGGTTTATATAAATGATCCAGAACCCACTTGAGATATATATTCTAATTTATTACCTTATCAATAAATCTGATGGTTTGGCAGTTCTTCTGATTGCCCTTTGTACTTGGCACTCATCTACAATTTCTCAAAAATTTAATCAAAATTAATTTTTGAAGTACCAGCCAGTTCTCATGACTTCTGAAGCATGTGTATTCTTATTGTGTGAAAGGTTATAAAAGACTTCAGCATTTTATAAGGATTGAAGCTTTCACTTACAACAATTTCTTTATGCAGTGTTAGTAAGGAGAAAAGAAGACTTATTTTCCTGGAAAGAACGAAGGTATATCCAAATATTCTGAACATACATTTTCTTTTAGTTCTTTGTGAAAGTCTCACTCAAATCAAATTGAGGATAAGGGAAGAAGGCTGCAATGAGCTAAGCCTTTCTTTAGATGAAAACAGTTTTATTAGTATTATCAGCAAAGAGTGTGCAGGAAATCAGTTAGGAAGGAAGATCCACTAATGTGGAATAGTGGAGAGAAGTGGTTAGTTGCCATATAAAATGAAAGTCAAGGTGAACGAGAGTTAGTAAATACTAAGTGCCCCAAATATTGTTTAATCTCTTTGGTTTGGATTTGATAAAACAGATGGTTGACTGTAATTCTGAAAATTTTCAAAATGCCTGTTGTGTTCAAATAAATTACAAAGCTTATTAGTTAATTCTGTTTAATTTAAAGGAATTGGTATAGCTTGATTTTATCACTACCTAGATATTCCAGCTGGTCCCCTCTTTAACTACGAAAATAAACATTAAATTCCAAGTTCACATCTGTTTCATATTTTACTTTCACAGGTTTGACTTTTTTTTTTTTTTTTTTTTTGCTGTTGTTACATGTATGAAAAGTATGGAAGAGTGCATCAGGGGTTTCTATTAAATTCTTTCCTGCAGACATTAAGGTGTATGAAGCCCTGAAGATTTATCCCATGGTAACATAACCAATAAATTATATAACTAATCTCATTTTGGTGACAAGTAAACATTGCTCAACAAACACACATACCGCTTTGCATACCTTACCTGGAAAGAGGCTTTATTGAACATAGCTGTAAAATTATCTTTTAAGTTGAATTATTGAATTTGCACAAACATTTCTACAGATTTTTTTTCTTTTAAAAATCAAGCTTTGTCATTTTCCACTACATTTTGTTGTGCTTTTTATATTAATATTTGCAAATGTTATAATTTAATACTTATATCCCAATTACTTGCATAATCAGTTTTTTTTTAAATCCTGGGGTGTTGAAAGAACATATAATAATAATAATAATAATATTCTTCTTTAGACAAAAGTCTTTTTAAATGAAGTTAAAAGCTGAGATAATTTAAGGAAAAAGATCTTCAAATTTTCATAACCAACAGGTTTAAGTGAAATTTACAATGCATTGGAAAACTGGCTGGTTAAAGGTATGATTTGTCCTCAGGTAGCTCAAAATCATTTTTACAGGTTTTCTTTTTTTTGTAAAAGTGTTTTTAATGTTGGTAAAATAATAAAATAATATTTCACAATTTGCACAGAGTCTGACTAAAGGGCAGAGGCATATTACCTTCAGTGTTTAGAATAAAGCCAGATTTTTCAGGCCCAGTTCCGCTGTAGAGTTTGTGCGCACTGCAATCACAAACATTTTCTTGCTCCTCTAAAGCTAGGGCCAATTTCATTTCAAATGGAGGTTAGAGTAAAAAAAACCACTCTTGTGTTTTACCACCTTCTGCGCTAAGTATTATCTTAACAACCTTTTGCTCTGGTTGACCCATATAATAACCTGGAAGAAAAAAGTGTTGCTCCCATGTCTGGTCTCAATGGAAGTTATTTTCTAATGGACAATAAGCCGAAAGGCCATGGCTGTCTAGGAGGTCAAACAACAAATATCTCGTCTGCATGGGCTTACGCAGCAGCTCCGGTCCTTTCTTCTTCAGAAGCGGCTTTTGTGGTCTTGCCTGTAATTTGCACATTTAGGCTCTGTAGTTTGTTTATAAAATAGTTTTACACAAACCACTCTTAGCAGTGCAAGCTTCTGAGTTGAAAATTATTCAGGCTTGTTTCATTGAAGGCACTTGGTTTCCATGGCAATTTATAAAAGATGGTGGTTTGGTTTCTTCATTGGAACAGATGACTTAGTTTGGGTGTTCAAGTGGCCGCAAGCAAACTCCGATAAGCCTGTGTAATATGTAAGCCCAGGTTTACCATCCTGGATAGTAATGCATGCAAAAAGAGACAGCATACAGTTATCTAGCTTAGCCATGGGAGGAAAACAAATAATAACAATAAAGATGGGATGGGGACAGGTGGGGAGGAGCACGAATGTTTTAAATAATTCTGAGTTCGGGTTATTTTTAAGGAAGGGTAACAACCAAAGGTAAAAGGGCCTAGATTTATTTAATTCTCTACGTAAAACCTTCTTGAAAGGAAAATAAATGCCAGCTCTTCACGTACCCTGTTTACAGTGAGGTTTTTGTTGGCAGGCCATTAGGTTTCCATGGTAACAAGCAAACTATTCATTTGAAACAAAACCAGCCATGACTTTGTGCTTTGACAAGGATTTCTATAGCTTTTTTTTTTTTTTTTCCAGAGTTCAACCAGATGACCAGATGATGCTGTAATCTTTTTAGCCACAAAAGCACCTGAAGGTCTCTTCTCTACTCAGGTCAAGATTATCTTTTATATGTAGTTTGGAATAAGTTATACTTCCATGATGTCTTTTTATCCCCAGTGCTTTAAAAAATTCGTTTTTATTATTTTATTTTTGAGTCAGTAGTCAGTGGAGGAATCTTTGGTAGTTTGTTTTTTTCAATGTCCATTTACAAAGACTCTTTCTTCATGCCAGTGCCTGGTGAATCTTTTATAGCCTCTGCCAGGATAAGGTCACCTTCGAGGACTTAAGATAGAGATGAGGACGATGACCGGAAAAAGCCATAGATGTACTAAAATTCCAACAGCACCATCAACAGAATCTAAAGACAAGGAAGATAAATGCCAAGAAACAAACAAAAAAAAAAAGAGAATAAATACTCCATGTAGCTACCAATACAACTTTGGTGAACTAATAAAACAACAGTAGTATGTGGAAAATATTTTTGGAAAATACTTTTTTGTTTGTTTATTAGTCTATTTCCAAGACATGTGAAAAGGAAAATAAAGGTGTTGTTAGAAAATATTTGTAATATTTTGTAAGTTGATATGATATGCTTGAGAACTTGTCCAGAAGGTATTTGTGTAAGTTTGTGGCTGAACTCAACCTCAGAGTCCTACTAGCCACATGGAAGTATGCACACATAAGAAATTCTTAGAAATCCTAAGAGGCTTTTTTTTCCCCCAAAGCTTCCAAAAATGATTAAGATTAAAGGCTGAGAGAAAAACTACGTTCTATGAGAACTAGGAAGGGATTATTAGGGGTAGAAAATCAGCTACCATAAACAGTGCATTATATATGGTTAGGTCAGTCCTGTATCTATAAATTGAATAAATAATTATCTATTCAGTGTGAGTTTTAGAATCAGTCCATTTAAAAAAATCTGTTCCACTATTCTGCCTTAAGATTCCTACCATAATTGGTGTTTCAAGTAAAGTTTCATGTCCAAGTGATGCGTTGTAGAATATACGTATTACCCAGGAGGGCTAACATGAGCAAGTTCCATAATTCAGTCATCTGGCTTAAGTTACAAAATGGCTCTCATCTAGGAGACAACAGACAAGTGCAGCTTTTAATAGTGTGGGCCATGGTACCATTTACTGCTTGAGAAGGTTTGGGAACCAGAGCACTCAAGAAAGGCTTTTGGCTGCCAGGCTGGTTTTTACTTAGAAATTAACGTGAATTTAATATTCACCAAACAATGTTTGTCACAGTGAGCTTAGCAAATGCTAGTTAAGTAAATAAAGATGTAACAGGATACTTTCTCATACCAAAGAAAATATTTCTGTTTAATAGGGTTGTTTCCTGTGATTTACAGAGGCTGAATAAAAATACCTCCAATATGTACAGATATAACTTATTTAAAACAGCCACACATTTCTCTGACTTTAGAAGAGAAGATACCTGATTTTGAAAGTGTTCTATTATGTAACAGTAAAGTCCTCTGGGGATTGCATCTCATTTCACTGTTGCTACTCTTACCACTTCTGTTTTCTCCATGAGGGAGAATGTTCTCTCTTGCTTTCCTCATTTGGAAAGTTTAATTCAATATTTTGAATTTAATTTATAATAACTTTCAGTGATCAACTTATCCAAATGTAAGATTTCTATGTAAGACAGTAACCACCTTTAGTTACTAGAATGTTACTGTGACTGATATATGTTATGAAATTCGAAATAATTCTCATTCTCCTCCTCCAAGGAAAATGCATGCTTTTCTGTGCATTTTGCAAATCTACTTCATTTGGATACTGCTACTGGTTTTCTAAAGCAAAATTAGCTAGACACAGGGAGAAATTTTTACTGAATCTGTTACTCAAAATGCTAAGTGCAATGACAAGAAGGTGAAGACTATGAGCAAAGTGACTCATTGTTATAAACAATCTTGCTTTTTGTCTTTTTACAATGCTTAAAAATGGAGCCAGTTCAGTTCATATGAGCAATCACTGGGTAGTTGCAGAAATTTAACTTTCAACATCTAGACTAATATAATTTCTCACTAAATACACTCAAACCAACAAAGACTCTGATTTGCTCTAGACTTAACAAAATGGATTTTCATGCTCCTTTTATACATGCTAAATAATTGATGAGTATTTGTGTAAATTTAGCTTGATCGATATCCCTTTATATAAACACAGAAGTAAAGATTCCAGATGGGCCTATGAAAATACTTCAATTGGAGGATTTTTAAAAAGACATGATTTTAGTTTTTTCAACTGTACGTGGATAATACGGAGATGAAGATTTTAAGAAGGAGCTCAATACATAATTCTTATGGTTTTGCATTATTTATAATTTTTTAATTTATGTCTCTTACTCAAAACATTTTTGTGGTGACAAAATAAAATCTGAAGATATTATTAAACTATAATATTGAAACCAGAGTAAAAAAATGAAACCAAATTACTAAACAAGATTGTGATGCACATAGAAGAATTATACCAGAATACCAGAAAAAAATGGGCTGATATATTACATAGACCTAAGCCAAAATTACTTTTGTCTTATCTAAGGTCAAATATACATACCATCAAATTTAATACATTTTTAAAAAAATCTTCAAAATTTTAGTGTCTCACACAAAAGGAATTTCTAAATTTACAAACCAAAAATAACCGAGTTTTAAAAATTAGACCATTTTAGTTTAATAGTTATTATGTTACTTTAATATCACATCAAACCAGTCCAGGAATAGACACTTACTCTTAGTCGTTAGGTCTTGTTTTGCACATTCTCCTTCTGCAATTGACACATCATCAATGGCAATGTCACCTTCTATGCCAGGACCTCGAATACCTTCAAAAATGAGCTATAAATATGAATGAAACAAACCTAAATGTCTATCTTTGATTTGTAGATGGACTGTTATTGAGAAATCGAGGCGCCAAACCTAAAACTGACAGCAATTCTGACACTTATTATCAATGGTCTTTAAAATTGTTACTTACAAAAAACATAAATGTTCTTAACAAAACCAGTGACGGGATATTCCTTGCTTACTATTAGTTTTTCACATCAAAATCTCTGTGTTGATTTTAAAACAAAACTGAACTGAGTAATATAATAAAAACTACCACTACTACAAACCCCAGGACTTTTTGTTTTCAGGGTAAAGAAAAAGGTTTATTTGAACAGTACTTCTCTAAAATAGATGTCCTCCAATTTTGTCTAAACACGTAACACTGGTTTTCTAGAAATATTTTCTGGAATGAATCACTTCTCGGTTCTTTACAATAGTATTGTGTTTACTGAAGCTCAGAACAAGGGATTACCATCTTTATGAAATTTGTTTACTCTCTTGCAAAAACGTGAATAACTTTCTCATATTCCTATACGTTATATTTATGATTTCACTTTTGACATTCTACTTTTAAGAACTTGAAAATATTTATGGGTTTACCTATGTTGAGTATTTAATGACAGACCTTTGAATTTCAACAGCGATTGACATTGAGGTTTAATACATCAAAGTTGAAAGAATAGCTAGCTGAATGAAGTCACTCTCCTATTCTTACTAAGTTCTGAATACAGTGACAATATAAGAACAATTAGCAAATTTTTATTATTTCATTTTTATAGAAATAAGACTGTTTTAAAATTTTCTCTCTAACCCCATAATTATTCCTTGCTTCTAGCAAAACCTTTTAATCTTTTTGATATGAAAAAGCAACTATGCATTTAGTAATTATATTCACAAATATTTCTACATCCCATAAAGGAAATACCTAGTTTGGTCTTTCCAAGGAAAAATTAGCTTAATGAAAAGGTGTTTCAACATCAAGCTGATGTGTGCATTTTTATACAATTTCTAGCCTTGTTTCATTGTAACGAATTAGAGGGAAAGTCTATTTTTATCGATGCCAAAATTTTTGGTTTTGTTTTTTGCCTTTGAAAGTATCTTGATATGGTTCATTAAAGGCAAGTTTATGGCGATTTTCAAAAAACTTAGGCTACCTTTGAGAAGTGCATCTGTTGTTCTCTGATGTACTATATTAATTTCATCGACTGAGATTTCTAAGTGATAAGCAGAAGCATTAGTTATCAACTTTTGTACTGAGTCCCTTTTCCCCACTTGAATACAGTCCACATGAGTAAGAATAATTTTCACGATTTGATAGGAGCAAAAAGTTCGGAGAAATTTTTATTTTTATGTTTAACTTGTGTAGAAAGAGTTTCCTGCTTACCTATGTTGAGATAAATAAGTTAATAAAGAATTGTCCAAAGCTATTTCTTTGAAAAACATCCAAAATGTCATGCATCACTGAAGCCAAAACAAAATGGCAGACCAGAATTAAAATATGGTATAGAATCAAGTTAGTGGTATACAGATTCTCAGTCCTCAGAATCAGCAATGAAACATTACTTTGGCTGCCTGAAAATAATGACTTGCATTTGACATAAGGTGGTGTTTTTGAAAGTTATCTGGAAAGTGGCTAAAAAATCCTCAAAGGACTGATTTAATCACAAGGTCCTCACAGTGAGAATGAAAAATACCAAAATCAATGGTATAAAAATCCAAGAGCACTGACATCAGAAAGGGGGAAGTCATTTTAATGACTGTGGAATGTTACACATTATGGATATCACGTAATTTATTTAACTAGCACCCTATTGATATTGGTAGACATTTAAATTATTTTCAGCTATTCTGAACAAGACTGAGATGAATGCATTTTATTTTATATTATTTTTAAGTAGGATCCATGCCCGGTGGCGAGTCCAACACGGGGCTCAAACTCACAAACCTGAGATCAAGATGTGAGCTGAGATCAAGAGCAGATATTTAACAGACTGAGCCACCCAGGTGTCCCAGGATGAATGCATTTTAAAACATTAATATACACACTTTTTAAGAACACACAGCTCTTTAAGGTCATCTTAAATTGCCCCTATCAGCACTATTGCCTTTTCCTACCCATGGGTTTTTTAGTCATTGGATATTTGTTTTGTTTTGTTTTGATATGTGCTGCTTACCTGGTCAAGAATCAATGTTAGGGTAAATCAATGGTTATTCCCACCCCCTTCTTAGTTTCAGTCATGTGATGCTGAGTCTTCTCTCCTGAAGATAACAACATGAATGGAGTGTTATCTTGGAGAAAGTCAGAACTCACAGATTCATGATGATATGAGTCTTAATCCATAAAATCCAACATGCTCCACTTTGGCCCTATGGCTAATACTTAACTGAATAAAAGTGGAGTGTTATCATCTCAATTCTTTGTTTTTTGCAGGTACTAAAAGGATCGAATGGAGTAAATTATAGATTTCTGCCTCCCAGTCAGGTTTTAAGTCTGGACTGAAGCAGGAATAGGAATGTACTAAGAAAATTTTGTTTGGTAAAGAGGAAACCTCCTTGGTCATCAAGAGTTTTAATTTTAAAAGATGGTGTGGGAGGGAAAGGTTATAAGCACTGCTTGTAGAAGGCAGTAAATTAAGGTGTGCAATGCAGTCACGGCAAAGAAGGGGACTGAATTTCTTCGTGTGGAAAGTGAGGTGTTGGGGAGAAGACTAATAAGGGTAGGTTAGAATGTTCTGCACCTGCTCACACTTGAAATTCAAACAGATGAAACTGAAGTCATAATTTTTTCATTGGGAAGGATGTTGGAAAAAGGGGTTAGGAGTACATGGATTTTCCATCTTAGGTATGCAGAGGTGAATAGGTGATAAAATTATCCATCCAAGTATTTTTTTCTTATTTAAAGCTCACAATTATTCTCACTTAGCAAGTTCTAGTCACCTGGAGCTAGGTGGCAATATAAAAAAGATGGGGCTGTTTTAAAAGCGAAAACTAAAATGTATAATTCATCAAAATCATTTCTGAATTTTTCGAAGCTTCTTGCCCCGGAATGATGCTGCTATTGCTCAAAACCCTTCAGAATTTCTTTCACTGACTTTAAAGTATTAATCACTCCTACTTTTCCCATTAACTTCCTTTAACCTCCCTTCCTTCTGCCTCCCTGTGCAGGTGAGACCTAGGCTTGTGTTTAAACACAAGGTCAGACCTGGGTCGGTGCTAAAAACAGAGTCCTGGAGCAGAGAGGTTGTGAAGGACACTGCCACACTTCTTTTGTGGTAGGACTGAGAGGAAGTGCTGGAGAGCCTTCTGTGGTAAGTGTCAGAGTAGACTGATGCAATTTAAGGTATTTACTTCCTCCCTGCAATATGTTGACTGGTGTAGCTGGCAGAACAACAAAAATACAAATCAACGAATTTTCATATGTTCAGAAGACTGCCTAGATCTAGAACACTCTCTTATATGAATACTTCATCCCTTGTGGATCCTGAATAAGTTAAGGATTAGTAATAATACTTGGCTGATTTGTAAGTCTATTATTTACATTTATCGGCACAACTATGGATAATACAGTTTGTCACTGAGTAAAGCAACTGAATTACTTTCTGTATAAGCATGGCAGGTGTTTTATTTATCATGTGTGGAAATAAATCAGATGTTTTATATATTGTGTGTGGAAATAAATCAGAATTATAGTAGTTACTAGTAGGATGATAGAAATAATTTCTGCAATTCTCTTGGGATGGTTATATAATTAGTGGTTTTAATGTTTATTTGTGATTTTGTGATAATAGGGATTCAATCCAATAGGCCAGAGGAATACCATAGTCCTCCTCAGGGTCCTCTTTGAACAGGAAGAAAAAGATCCTGTGTGGGATATTTGTTTGTTTCCTTTTAATTTCCATTGCAGTTTTGCTCTCATGAAGATTTTTTTTTTTTAACTCCTACTGACTCTCACAAAGAGATTCTTATTGCATTGTTCTTTTTATGTTCTGAACTCTAACTCTATCTTTGAATTATTATAACAACATTTTATAGACTCTAATACTCTCATCAGTGGCTTCTAGACTAAGACTTAGAGAGATACCTTTTCCTGTACATTGTTTTTGATTGTAAAGTAGTTAATTAAAATAAAATGCATACATATTCCATTTAAACAATGTACCTTGGCCAAACTTTCCAGTGTTTATAAAAATACTTGGTGACAAACATCTTTCTCTCAATCATAAAAAGTGGAAACTATAACAGTTTGTTATGATATATCTAAACTTGGAAGCTGTAGTCTGCAATGAAAAAAAAAAGCCTGAATTTTATTCATTTAGAAGAGAAATGCTCTCTAGTTTAATAGGTTAAGTTTTGTCATAATTTTATGAAGTACCACCATGATTCTGATTACTATTACATTAAGGGATAAAACTATGTTCCTTTCCTCTGCAGTACTTCTGAAATGCATCTGGTTTAATTGCCATGAAGAAGAAATTAATAGCATCTAGACATTTGGGGAGAAAATGTTAAAGTTTAGGTTTTCTAAAAGGGGAAAAGGAGGCTCAATTTATGGAAAACCTGTTCTTTACACACTGTCACACTGATATTATTTAAAATGTTTTCCCTTAACTAAAATGACAAGTTTAAAATTCTATGTTTTCACAGTGTGTGCTTGCAATTCAGCAAACTTAGTATGTAGGAAATACTGCAAGATTGGAAAATTAAGTGTTGGTGGATATATTCAAATGGGAAGTTAATAAAATGCATGTGGATTTGTATTAGTACAATGACACTACAGAAAATTAGTTTAACACATTGACTGGCAACTTCTTACATATGTTATAGTGATTTAAATCTTATAGATGTAGGTATAGAGATAGAGATATAGATGATGCTATAAAGCCTGTGTTCTGATATAAATTTCTCAGTAAGGAAGGAAGAGCTCCATGCAACACTAATGAATAAAAGTAGATGGGGAGTCAGAGAATACAGTGCACTTCTGATGATGTGTCTTCAGCATTAATGATGCCTTCTGCAAATGTTCAGAGCATATTTTCTTCAAGATCAGAGAAATATTGCTTCTGATTATTACTGTTAAGGCAAGCAGAATCTAAGGATGAAGTCTGAAAACTGACAGAGTACATCACTTGGAAAAAGCTTAGATACAAATAAAGTTGAAAATAGCTATTAACATTGGAAAATGTTTCTAATGGTTACTTTAGGAGCCACTGCCATGTCTATATAATGGCCCTGGAATTTGGCTTAGAATGCCAAATATATATCTACATGAACATGTGATATCTAATAAGGAGGACAATATATTCCAGATTATTATTATTATTAGAGAGACAAGCATGAGGGCAGCATGATGCAATAACAGAAAATCTCTTTCCAATCCTTATTTAATGTTAAGGATTTATGTGATTTAAGATACTGTCTCAAAATCATTTTGACATCTTTAAATGAGAACATTAGAGTAGAAGATTTCCAGAATTTCTTTTACCTAAAACAAAGAAAACATAAAGATTGTATTTTATGTCTCAAAATGTCTCTATATTTTACCCCTGGAAAGCATTTGGAATATACTACAAAAAGAAATAAAGCAGGGTGCCTGGGTGGCTCAGGTAAGTGTCTGCCTTCAGCTCAAGTCATGATCTCGGGATCCTGGGATCCAGCACCGGCATGGGCTCCCTGCTGAGCAGGGAGTCTGCTTCTCTCTCTTCCTCTCCCTCTGTCTCTGCCCATGACTCATGCTTTCTCTCCCTCTCTCAAATAAATAAATAAAATCTTAAAAAAAAAAAAGCATTAAAGAGGATGGTTAAATATTTTTCTTGGTGTAAGGTATAAGTTATAAGTAAAATTCTAAAATAACACTCTATCAATTTTGTTTTTTTGGAAATTTTGCCATAATCTTTCCAAATCCTGCAAAATATATTTGCATCACAAACACTGAACATGCTATATTAATTCTTGACAAAGAGCCCCAAAGGGAATTTCAGTAGAATAAAACTTCTATTTACCCTGAGAAGTACTATACCCTGAGAAGTACTACACAATTTTATTTTCAGCTAAGCAAACTAATTGGACACACTCAAACAAAGGACTTTGCAAGTGGTTGTGTTTTAAAGGGCTTATAAATCAAAATAATTTAAATGCATGCAACCCCAAACAAATAAAACCACCTAATTGTCAGTGCAGCAGAGGCTCAAAAATCACTTATATCTCATTTAAAATTCCAAGAGGTAGGAGATCTCCTTTCCACTTGAAGCAAAGACATTCTACAATGCCACACAGCTACATTTGAGTAATATTAAAACTTCTCAAAACCTAATTTATATGCTAATATATTCCATACAGTTTTTACTGTGCTTTCTTGGTATCACATACCAAAGCAAGCATTTTTGAAAAGCTCGACAGTTTACAAATGATTTTTGACTAAAAAATGCTTTGTCAGAAAAAAGTTCAAAACAACAAAAATCTCAAAACCAAAACAAAATAAAAGCAAAATATGAGGTAGGCTGATGTAGTTGTGTTTCATGTTTCCTTAGAAATCAAGACTTAGGAAATAACAGAAAGTCTTTAGCCAACAGACCTAGTGTCAAAGAATAAAAGAACATAAAAATCCAAAGTAAAAATATGACTTTATTCATCTTATTTTTGACAGGTAATTTAAATAGCTTAGCAATACTTCATTAAAAACTGATACTCTTTAAACAAATAAAAAAAACCCCAAAAAACAGAAAACAAAAACTAAAACTGCTCCTCTTCGATTTGCTTCCAACCAAGACAGACTGAACAGGAACCAAATCTATCCTCCCATCTGTACCAACCAAATAACTGGACAAAATATATGAAACAATAAACATCAGGTAATGAAGAACAATGATCAGTGAGTGATGGGAATCAGAAAGGTGAGCCCTATGGTGCCCTATACAGAATTGACAGACGATGGTGCAAGCAGAAGAAAGATAGAGCTTGGTAAAAAATCTCGGGGGAGTTGGAGCGAGGAGAGTTTAAGGACTCCAAGGCAGCTAGAGTGTGCAGGGTAGAATACAAGCAAGGGCAGAGCTGCAGAGATCATCAGAGGGTCTCCCTAAAGTATTTAGCAACATACTGATCAGGACATGAATGTGCAGTAGTTACTACACAAGAACTGGGAAAAAAACCAGAGAGATGCCCTGGGGGTAAAAGTACCAAGCCCACACGAGGGTTGGAAAACCTCATAATTCATGGGGCATTGGACAGGGTACTCAGAAGACTCTTGCCTTGATAATGAGAAATAATTAGCCCTATATGAAACACTGCTTCTGTCTCCCCTAACAAAACTTAAAAGCAAGACCAAAAAATGATTAAATTGTCTCCAAATAACTATGTCCCAAACAAGTTCAAGAATATTTACATAAACATAAAAATGACCAACAAATTTTATATTTTATAAAACCATAAGAATTTTAGCTATCAACGTAAAATTCCAAATGTCTGACACCCAATCAGATTACCAGACATGCACAGAAGCAGAGAAATAACTTGTAATGAGGAGAAAAAAAAATCAGTCAAAACCAAGCAAGAAGTGACACAGATGTTAGCATTAGTGGGCAGTGACATTAAAACATCTATTATAACCAGGTTTCGTATATTCAAAACATTAACTAGAGATGTGGAAAATATTTTTTCAAAGACTCAACTTGAACGCACAGGGATGAAAAGTACAATGGTTGAGATACAAAATGCACTGAATATGATTGAAGGCAGATTAGGCATTGCAGAAGAAATGATTAGTGAATGTGAAGACAGAATAGAAACTATACAAAATGAAACACAAGTAAAAATAAAGAACACTAAACAAGCATTAATCAGCTATATATCACCTCTTATACATGCACGTGAATAAGGGGTCTTAAATACACACATAAGGTGTTGGACTGGAGCCTTCAAAGGAGAAGAGGAGGAACTAAAAATATTTGAAGAAACATTAGCCAGACAATGCTTAAATTTAATAGAAACTATAAACTCACAGATCCAAGATCTATGAACCACAAGCACATGAAAAATGAAGAAAATGACATAATAGCATGTCACAGTTAAACTGCTCAAAACCAGTGATACAGAGAAAAATCTTAAAAGCAACCGGTCACATTACATATAGAAGGATAAATATGAGTTTCAGCAGATTTATTCTTAGAAATGATGCAAACAAAAGGACAGGAGAACATCTTTAAAGTTCCAAAAGGAAAAACCAGAATACTACACTTAGAGAGAGGAAATATCTTTCAAAAAAAAGAAGGTGAGATAGACTTTTTCAGAAGTACAAAAGGTGAAAAGAATTCATGTTTAGCAGACCCATAGTACAATAAATGTTAAATGAAGTCCTTCGGGCAAAATAAAATTGATACCAGATGGAAATATGCATCTACAAAAAGGGAACAAAAAGCACTAGGAATGATAACTACTTTGAGCACCATGTATGCAAACCCCATCTGATTTCTCAGTTGGAATGAGGGGAAGGATTATAGTGAAGAGAGTTCTCCAAGGTTTGGCCTATTATGAAAAAGCTTTATTCATTTAAACACCATTGAACATCTGCTTTAAACATTCTTACAAATTTCTTTTTTGTGAATTTAATATGTAAGTCCCTGAGGCTACAGAAAATTTGTTGTCATTCGTAGTTGTAAAAATGTTCCACTCTGAATTTACACTGACCACATCCTTCCTGGTAACGAAAGACTAATTCAGGTCCTGACATCCCTTCTTTAAATCAACAATATTGGTATCAAAACACAATGGAGGGGCGCCTGGGTGGCTCAGTGGGTTAAGCCTCTGTCTTCGGCCCAGGTCATGATCTCAGGGTCCTGGGATCGAGCCCCGCATCGGGCTCTCTGCTCAGCAGGGAGCCTGCTTCCCCTCTCTCTCTCTGCCTGCCTCTCTGGCTACTTGTGATCTCTCTCTCTGTGTCAAATAAATAAATAAAATCTTTAAAAAAAAAAAACACAAAAAAACACAATGGAATAAGATGGGCCAAATAACAAAGAAAAGCAATTCCTTTCTATAAGATTGTAATCTCAAACTTAGAGCTGACCCCCTGCCTCTCATTTCTTTCCTCTATGAAACCTCGTCAATGTTCCCCTTCTAGATTCTCTCTGTTGTGACATCTTGAATGAAGAAACATTCCCTTGCAAGAACAAAATGAACAAAATAAAATTAATGCCTTTTCTATGAAAAAATATGGGATAAAATAACTATTTGCAGAAATATAATAATTTAATATCTGCTTATAGGTCATTCTATTAATTCTGAGTAGTGAATAATTTTTTAAAGATTTTATTTATTTATTTATTAGAGAGAGAGAGAGTGCATGAGCAGTGGGAGAGGAGCAGAGGGAGAAGCAGACTCATGGCTGAGTGGGGAGCCCTACCTTGGGCTCCATCCCAGGATTCTGGGATCATGACCTGAGCAGAAGGCAGATGCTTAACTGAATGAGCCACCCAGGTGCAGTGTAGTGAATAATTTTAGTTCAGGTGCTGTTTTCCTAATTTCCTTACTACCTTATGCAAATCTCTCAAGAATAGACACTCTCTGTAATGACCAGCCCACTGGACTCAGCTTGCTTTACTATTTGAGTCTCACTGTCTTTAAATTCTGTGGGCACCAAACTTTCCTGATCTCCTTCTCTTTAACTCTAAAACATACTGAAAAATACTACTTAGGATTGAGCTCTTCTCCCATAGTTCATATTATTGGTTAGTGTTCTGTATGATTCCATCATTTAATCAGTTTACATATGTACACTTTCCCTTGGAAATATCAACCACTTCCTGTCCTCTAGGGAGCACATACACTCCAATGACTCACGAATGTCCATGTCCCCAAAGCTTCAGATCAACATATACAACAACCTCCACATTTTAAAAAGGATATTCCATAGGCATCTTATCAACATGTCCAAAACAGAAGTAATCATATTCATCCCTGAAGTTTGTCTCTTTTCCTCTTTGTTATTTAAGGTAATGTGTAGCACAAGCATTACCCCAGATTCCCTAGTTAGAGACTTTTAAGTCATTTATGGCTGCTTCCCAAATTTCTAATATAACAACAACAAAAAAATGTTCTGCTGGTTTTTACACCAAAGTATATCTTGAAATCATCCTTTTTTCTTTATATCACTTCCTTAGTTTGTCCCTTCAACATCTTTTATATGATCTTTATAAGTCCTAACTGGTTTGCCAATCCAGTTTTACCTCTTTGAGCCAGCAACATGACCACTGTACCCTGTCATCCCCAGAGCAAAATCTTCCAATGACCCCCCATTACCCAAGCACCATGGGTTCCTTAACCTCAGCTCACTCCAGTCTGATTTCTTTTCATGTACCAAATGGCAGATAAAAGTTTTTCTGTTTCTCAGGCAAATCCTATGGTATATCAATGTCTGTTTACTCTGAACTCTGCTGCAGTATTAATATTAGCTCTTTCTCTGCTTTGCAATCCCTCTCCTTGGTTCTGGTTTCACCTCATAAGTTTTACTTGACTTTCTTCTATACTCTTCTCGTTGGTTGCGTGTGCTCAGAACCTTGTGCACACCTCTATTACTGCAATGTTTACAGTATGCTATGTGTTTATGTGTATATTTCTACCAATCTGAGATAAACAATCATTTTTAGATTAGGTTGAGGAAACCTAGCATTGTTCCTGGCACACAAGAGTAGGTCAAAAAGTATTTATTGAACTGTTCATTATGGTAATAAGTAATTGTCTTGAAAGTGCTCAATTATTAAATTGATGTCTATGGCAATAAAGGAGTATCCTGAAGAAAACAGTAATAGAACTGTTGTCTTAAGTACTTATTGTGTGTGTGTGTGTGTGTGTGTGTGTGTGTGTGTGTGTATGTCCTAAAGTACATTGAAGAAATTGATGGTAGAAAAAAACACCCAACCTGAGTATATAAAACACACATACTATATATAGCTAATAAAATCACTAAAACTACATTATTTTCTCCACTGAAATAGTTTTGTGAAATATTGTCTCAAGCCATAGTGGCCATTTTTTAGTCATTAAAATTTCTATTATATATTTGCAGCTAACTTTCTTAATTCAATTTACCCTTACTTTTCTATATCAAAACAAAGAAAAAGAACTTCTTCGAAGTTCTCTGACTTTGGTCATCAAAGTGATAAATCACTAAAATGACATTACCTCAGGGAGACACATTTTGCTAAAGTATGTAAAATTCCATCACGTAAAATTAAAATAGATTAATTGAGAATTGACTATCCAGTTTCCATTATTGTAAGAACCTATGTTATTTATCTTCAGTAAACAAAATATACACATGTGATTTTACAGAAATGGATTACATTTTCTCCTGGCAAGTCATTTGGATTTTGAAAGACTATTAGTCAAACATATTATTTGATAGATTTTAATCAATAAAGAAAAGGGGCATTTTCTCTTCATAAAACAGCTTTTGGAACTAAAGAAAAACTTAATACTATAATTTTGTGATGCTCATATCACAGAATTTCTAAACCTTCATATTTTATATTTGTTCAAGTTCTGCCTTTAACTTTATACTCATGTGCAGCACTCATTTCACAAAAATGATTGTTCTTTTCTTACCTGAAATGAAGTGATTGGATATATATTAACGTGAGCCTCATTCCACCGCTGTCCTTTATTCCCACTTGAAGACCACAGTGGATTCTCTATTGTTGTCTGCCCTTTCAAACGCAGATAAACATTTAGAACACCTAAAAATAACAATGACATTTTATTTTGTATATATTTTTTGTTTTACATTTGTTTCTCCTTGACCTAACACTTTCAAACTGTTAAAAATAAAATTTCTCAGAACACTAATGTCTCTTCCTTTCTTCCACTCTCATTTCTAATTTTGCTTTTATGACATTTAGAAGACTTCCAAAGACGATTGTGTCCTAATCCCTAGAATCTGCGAATGTTATTTTATATGATAGAAGCAGCTTTGCAGATGTGACCAAATTAAGTATCTTGAGATGGGGAGGGGGACAGATTATTCTAGATTATTGTGGTGGGTCTTAAAATTAACCCCATGTATCTTTATAAAATGGAGGCAGGAGATTTATACAGGAGAGAAGAATGTCATGTGAAAGAAAAAGAAGAGATTTTGTGGATGGTTTTGAAGATGTAGAAAGAAGCCACAAGCCAAATATAGGTAGCCACTAGAAGCTAGGAATGTATTCTCCCCTAGAGCCTTCAGAAGGATCTAGCCCTGCTGACACCTTTTTAGCCCCATGATACTCATTTTGGATTTCTGTCTTCTAGAACTATAAGATAATGCATTTGTGTTGTTTTAAGCCACAAAGCCTGTGGTAACTTATTTGTTACAGCAGTGACAGGAAACTAATATAGCCTGTGTGTGTATTGAGTGACTTGTGCAAATTCTGACTCTAAATTCCCTGTCCTATATTACCAATTAGCATTTCCCTTTCAATTTACTTTTTAACCAATTCTCTTTTCTCTTCTAAAAGAATTATTTGAAGATAAAATGAGAATATGTTTGTCTCATGATTTGATATCTTTTCAATAGTTTCAGTTCTGCACATAGTAAAAATAGTGATGCTGATGATGTTAATAGAACACGATATATGTTGAACATATACTCCAGATCCCATGAAGCTCTATTATAGAGAAAACTTTGAATGGTTAAGTAATTTTCCCAGTTCATACAGTAAGTAAATAGCAGAGGCAAAATTTGAACCCACAGAATTCCAAAGTCTGATATCCTAATCACTAAGCAATCAGTATTTTGATACACTTTGAAAAATTTTTAATTTTTATTTATTTATTTATTTTTTTTTTAAAGATTTTTTATTTATACATTTGACAGAGAGAGATCACAAGCAGACAGAGAGGGAGGCAGAGAGAGAGGGAAGCAGGCTCGCTGCTGAGCAGAGAGCCCGATGCGGGACTCGATCCCAGGACTCGAGATCATGACCTGGGCCGAAGGCAGCGGCTTAACCCACTGAGCCACCCAGGCGCCCCTATTTTTATTTTTTTTTAAAGATTTAACTTATTTATTTGACAGACAGAGACCACAGGTAGGCAGAGTGGCACGCAGAGAGAGAGAGAGAGAGAGAGAGAGAGAGAGAGAGAGGAGGAAGCAGGCTCCCTGCTAAGCAGAGAGTCTGATGCGGGGCTCGATCCCAGGACCCTGGGATCATGACCTGAGCCGAAGGCAGAGGCTTTAAAACCCACTGAGCCACCCAGGCGCCCCTAGAAAAAAATTTATTGAGATATAATTTACATGCAATAAAATTATCTCATTTTAAATGTATAGGTCAGTAAACTTTTGATTGGTATATACTGCAGGGTAAGCACTACTCAGTCAAGATATAGAACATTTCCACATTCCCAGAAAGCTCCCTCACTTTCCTTTGTAATTAAACTTCATACCCTTATTCCTTTGCCAGGCAACTATTGATAAGACTTTCTTGACTAACTGATGATTTTTGCCTTTTCTAGAATTTCCTATTAATGCAATTATGCAGTAAGTATTTTTTGTGTGTCTGGCTACTTTTCCTCAGCATAATTTCTGTTATGTTCATTGACATATTGTGTTTGTCTTTTTAATTTTAGTATTTAGGTCATAGTTACTGTAGTTTTTTTTGTATGTTTGGAATTAAGTGTACTATCTTTTTTGTTCTCTGCTTGTCCCCTCTGCTTTTTATTCCTTTGTGGCTCCTTCCCTTCTTTCTTTTCAGTTGATTTTTTTACATTTCTTTACATTTCTTTACATTTCTTGTACTGATTTTTATATGTCTCTTTTTAATTGTGTTTTAGCAGTTGTTTCAGGGTTAACAAGAGGCACTCATAACTTTTCATAGTCTAATTATGGTCAGTATTTCCTTCTTCATGCTCACAAATCATACAGCATACATGTTTAACTATGACCTCCCTCTTTTCTTTTCAAAGCGGATACTTTGAATATAAATTCACTATCTTACTTCATACATGTAATAATCTTACAACAGTATAAATAATTTACCTGTCTTCTTTCTATTTTTAGAAGTAATTGTATCTTTTACCCTTGCCTAAAATATAACCTCACCTTACAGTGAATAGTCAGATGTATTTTATACAAATTATAAGAACATACAGTTTTAAACTTTTCCACTTATTTGCCATTTTTGATGGTATTCATTTCTACCTGTAGATCTGAGTTACAATCTAGCACCATGTCCCTTTGGCCTGAAGGACATCCTTTAGCACTTTTTGTAGTGGTGATTTGCTGGTGACAAAGATTCTCAGATTTGTTTATATAAAAATAACTTCGTTTCACTCATGTTTTTGTGAGACTTAAAATTCTTCCAATTTTTCCCCTAAGCACTTGAATGTTGTTCTATTTTTCTTCTCTATATCACGGTTTCTAATGTGAAATCAGCCATCATTTTATCTTTTTCCCTTCTGCATGTTTTTTTTTTTTTTTCTTTTCTCCTTCAGGCTGCTTTTGAGCATTTTCCCTTATCTTTGGTTTGCAGTAGTTTGATTATAGTTTGCCTAAATATCTTATGCAGGGTTTGCTGAACCTCTTTTAGCTTTCCTTTTATTTCTGCCTCATCTATTTCTTCTACTTTTTCAGACTCCAATTATATATATGTTATGCAATTTGATATTCTTTTACCAGAGGCTATAGTCATTTTTATCCAACATTTTCCCTTCATTTTTCAGGTTGGAAAATTGTGTCTGCCTTCAAGTTTATTATCTATTTTTTTTTCCTTCTGCAATATGTTAAGTTCCTCCAGTAAATTCTTCATGTCTTGTCAACCACTTAATGATACAAATCTTATTTGGCTCTTTTGTATAATTTCTCTTTCTTTGCTAGACTTCACTATCTGTCCAATTATTAAGACTCTACTTCCTATGATTCTTGCAATATATTTACTCTAATGTCATTGAACATATTTAAAATACCTTTTTAAAAGTTTTTATCTGCTAAGTCTAATGTTTGGTCCTCTTCAGTTTCATTTTTATGGGTTAATTTTTTACTCTTTCATTGACTGTGGATCACATTTTCTGTTTCTTTGTCCATCTGGTGATTTTCACTAAATAATGGGCATTGTAGACATTACATTAAGGATATTTAGCTTTATAATCATTCTAAGAAGGCAGTTTTGTTCTAACAGGCTATTCAATTACTGACTCATCATGTTAAAATCTTTTTTTTTAAATTTTTTTATTTTATTTTTTTTTTATTTATTTGACAGAGAGAAATCACAACTAGGCAGAGGCAGGCAGAGAGAGAGGAGGAAGCAGGTTCCCCGCGGAGGAGAGAGCCCGATGTGGGGCTCGATCCCAGGACCCTGGGATCATGACCTGAGCCGAAGGCAGAGGCTTTAACCCACTGAGCCACCCAGGTGCCCCACTGACTCATCATGTTAAACTTGTATAGATAGGTTTGGTTTTATAATAACAATGCAGACCTGTGAAAAGCCCAAATTGTCACACGAATCTCCTTAACTCTGTGGGAATCAACCTTCAAATCTGTCTCTACTGTGGATCTTGTTGCAGCTTGGACTTGGGTTTTTAAAGGAAAGGTCTACAGAGGTCAGTTCTTTAGGGCGTCACCCTAAGGGAGAGCCTGTTTTGTTTGTTTGTTTGTTTTTGTTTTTGTTTTCATGTTGTCAGAGGCTGTTAGGATATCTCTTCACTCTAAAATGGCTTCAACTTCAATATTCCCCACTGTTCTTCTCCCAGGACTCTTTGACCTGCCCACCTCTGTTCTGTTGTCAAGTCCACAAAACAATATGTTGCTATATTGTAAACCCTGTTTTTTTTTTACTATTACATGAGTATAACTTAGCCTTTAGGCAAAGACATGTGGAACCCTATAGAAGTTTCTAGAGTCAACTCAGCACACCTTCTTTCTTTTATCCTGATTTACAGATTCTAACTACTTTAGCTGCCCAGTACTCTCATCTCTGCCTCCTGAACTCAGTGGCACCTCCATGTTCTGCTTGAATTCAAGAGCTCTGTGTTAGGGCCAGGAAATTATTCTCAGGCAGAGGAAGGCTCCTGTAGATATTACCTCATTTTCACAGATCTCAGTCTTGCCCTGCCTCTTCCATTTTCTGAAAACCATTACTTACTCTCTTTAACCCATTTTAAGAGTTGTTTATAGCTGTAGGATTTATCTGGAGCCGGTAACTACTGTGTGGCTTCAAGACAGTCTCATTTTGATAACTTTTACAGATAATCATGTTATTATTAAAATCCATATCTATCTTCCATATAATATATACATTGGTTTATGTGAATATTGCACACAAACATTGCAGAACAGGAAAAACAATATAAAAATCACCATTAAATTGGTCTCTCAAAGGTGGCCTCCTTAATATTTTGGTGTATGTTGCTTTAGTCATTTTTTAAAATATATATCAAGATATGTACAATTATATGGTATAGAGTAGTTTATCCTTCAGATTTTTAGAGCAATTTTATCAATTCTTTACACATAAGCACACATATTCATATTAGGCACAGATACATAAACATGAATATGTACTTTTTTTTCTTTTAAAGATTTCATTTATTTATTTGACAGAGAGATCACAAGCAGGCAGGTAGAGAGAGAGGGGGGAGCAGAGCAGAGAGCTTGATGTGAGGCTCGATCCCAGGACCCAGAAATCATGACCTGAGCCGAAGGTAGAGGCTTAACCCACTGAGCCACCAGGTGCCCTGAATATGTACTTTTTTAAACAACAACAAACCCCCTGCATTCCTAACATCACCTGTCACTAGCTGGCTGACTTCCGCTTAGTCTCTTAAATCTCTCTGCTTCAATTTCCTTATCACACAAGTGATGATGATAATAATAACTAGCATAAGCTCTTGGTGAGAATTGAAATGAGTTAAAGTATGTAAACTGTACATCATGTTTCATCCTACTCCTCACTGTGTTTTACTATTATCTATCAAGATAGTTCAATAATATTTCTCTATTTCTCTATTGATGCAGGAGATTGTATTAGGGCACTTCTTAATGTGGAACTAGGATTGTATTACAGGAATCCATTTTACTTGGTAATGGACTAGTACTCTTTTATTACGTTAATTCCTTTTGCTAGTATTATATTTAGGGATAATACATGCATATGTATACATAATGTTCTCCAGCTTCCTTTTTTTTGGTGTTTTTTGTTTTATCTTGTTGCTTGTTTACTTTTGCTTCAGAATCTACTTTCTTGTATTTTTTTCCCCTTCAGTATAAGAAAAATCGCAGGCTTGTCCTCCATAGTACTGATTTTAATTTCTATAGTATGAATTTTGTTCTCTTGTTTCTAATGTCATCTTTACTTGGCTATTATTTATGATGCTACATTCCTGTCTGATCTCACAAAGCTCCCCCTTATTTTAATCCTTTATTCAGGTCCTTTTTTTCAAATTCATCTGTTGTATCATTCTTATTTTTTATTGTTTAATAAAGTTCACATTCTTATTAATTTGTTGGAAGCTATAAAGCTTATACAGAATAAATTTTACTTTCACCTGAACTGTAAGTTTTTTTTCAATAGTATGTACTTCCTTTATTATGTGCATGTTAGCTTTGTTTTTTTCTATGCAATCCTCAGTAGAGCCTTATTTTTTCAATCTCTCTTTCTCTCTTATTTAATCCTCTTTATTCACCCTTAAATAATGCTAAGTAATCTTGTGACATTTTCCCCCAAACAATTTTATAGGGCTTCTTTTATATCCACGGGATAGGTGTGGATTTTGTTAGCTTCTCCTATAAGATCTAAAGGTGCAGAACAGGTTAATGTGAGATTCACTACTATATCAAGATTCAGCAATCTGAGAATAGTGGAAAAACATTCATGTCTCTGAGCCATTTAAGAGTTGAACTTTCTGGGACTTTCCCATTGTGCTCAGTGATCCACTGTGGTAAGAAGTAGCTTTCTGAATCCATCTTTCTATTTTTCTTTTTAAATATTCAGTGTGGCTCAATTTTTTTTGCCCTGTTGGTCCTGGAATCTTGTACATCAGAAAGGCAAACTTGTGCCAAAAGGAAAAGCCACTGCAGGACATATTTTAGTGTGATATAACTACATTCTATTTTGAACATAATCCACAACAGGGAGGGATTCAATGAAATCAAACCCAAGTAAATAACAAATTATGTTAAACATTAAATAAAGTTATAATACTTTCTGAATCCCTTGGTTGTCATTGGACTCACAAAGTGGTATAAGCATATATCTTTCTGAAATTATTTGAAGAAATAATCTATATATGCATTAGATAGAAAAGGACCTTCTCATCTATCCCATGGCCTGTGTCTGCCACAGCCTATGGCTGTATTAGCGGTAACTGATTGGGTTGAGCTGTGACAGTCTCAACGGATTTATCTAACTGAACTGCCTTTACAGAAAGGAAAATATCAGTTATCATTTAAAAAAAAAAAAAAATTTCTTAAACATAAGACCTAGCTTCTCTTTCTGGTAGAAGTCCTTCAGTATCTTGCATGAAAAGAATGAAGGATGCTCTCTCTAAGCTATGAAGGGAGTTCACGTTTTTCAGTACTTTAAAAGTTACCAGTAGATGTGAGGTAAATTTAACTGTGAGGTAAATGTAACTATGAGGTGTTAATGTAAACAGATGGCAGGGAATGAATTACTACCAATTATTTTAATTGAAGTGACAGGAATCAATCCTGTCATTGAATCAATACATGGAAATTTGTGTCAAATGTTAATAAAATAACACTCTTTTTAAATTAGTTGCAATCGGGCCAAAAAGTAGCATATACTATGTCTTTCAGAATTTACTTAAAATAGAAAATAGATACTTTAATAAAATACACATTTATATCTATCTATATCTATATGACTTTCCATTATTATATCAATAATGGTAAATTATTATATCAGGATCAAAAGTATTTTTTTCTCAGGGAGTATGCTTTCCCTGTGATCATGTTTATATTTTTAATTAATATTTCCTTTTTTTAAAAAAAGGATTTTATTTATTTATTTGATAGGCAGAGAGGCAGGCAGAGAGAGGTGGAAAAAGGCTCCCTGATGAGCAGAGAGCCTGATGCCAGGCTTGATCCCAGGACCCTAGGATCATGACCTGAGCCGAAGGCAGAGGCTTTAACCCACTGAGCTACCCAGGCACCCCTAATATTTCCTTTTTACATATGTAATAAAAATTCAAACTTGAATTATTTGAATTTATGTTTATTGAATATATACTATGTGAAAAATATTTGTCCTAGGTCTAAAGAAGCCAGATCTGATTATCCTAGATTTGAATTTGTTTTTGAATAGATTATATGAACTATAGTCAAGTGTGACTGGATTTTATTTTAAAAGGTAAGCATAACTTATTTAAAAAGATACTGAAAGTATAACTGACTGAAATGAATTCCTTAAAATATCTTATAATTTAAATGTCTTATTCTTATGCACCTGGTATTAATTATACTCCATTATCCATGAATCCAAACTATTGATTCACTGATCAATTTTATGCTGAAAGCAATATTAACAGATAAATGACTTTAGAACCATTTTAAAGCAACTTCCCAGCTTTTTAAGTTTGTAAGAGAGAATTCAATGACAAAAGTTATATAAACTCATGTTCAGGGCATTTAGATCAATGAAATTAGAGCTTGTGAAACAGAATAAAGCAATGCAAGAGAAGTTAGATTCAGCAAAGCTGATTCAGCAGATTATTATAATATTATAGTAAGAAAATTCTAGAGTGAGTATGATGGATTGTGTTCATACCCTTAATAATTTTAAGTCCTTAGAGACACTGTGTTTATGCTTGAGTAGGCACCAGGTATCAATAGGTAAGAAGTTAATCATCCCCAAGGATTTTCAAATGCTACATAGTCCCATGATACAAGTTTGAAGTTGTTAAGCAAAACTTAACTCTCTTTTTCTTCCCTTTGGTTTCCTAATTCTCATCTTTTGATCATCTCCTTCTAGAGTCAGGTGCAAGACCTCGAGAAAACTGACCTCATGTTAGGGACCATGGTCAGAAAGGCTAAATGACTTAAGTGCTGTATTATCTCATGGGCAGTGACCAAAGTTTTGGAATTATTTATGGCATTGTGAAAGCACATGATTTCATAGAAATTACTCTATAAATATAGTTTGCATCAATATTATTTATAATTATTATTACCTAGTTCTCTTCTTTCACTGTCATTAACATAATTTTACTTTTAACTATTTACTATAAATATATATTTTATATAAATAACTCACATATATGTCCTAAAATGTGCATACATATTTCTTACAGATACTTGAAATTATCAAGTTCATAGAAGTTAATTTGTAATTTGATTTACTCTAAGGCCTAGGGATTACTTGATCATAAATCACATTTTTATTCTAATAAGTAATACGGGCATTAATTTGTATTCCACATTTCATGGAAGAAGAGGATGTGCCCAAATTATCTAGCTTCAGGCAAGAGTTATGTATATTGATAGCTAATTGTTAGCATCATGTGTTTTATACACACAGACAAAAATGGAAAATTATAAAATCATTAATTTCTGCTTAAACAGAAATGGCTATGTGTATCTGCTGTTATTTTTCAATATATAATTGCAATGATACATTAAATAAAAAATATCAGTTCACTTTCTCTAGTCATTACCATGCCTTGTATCCTGTTGAATCTCAACGTTAGTGTCCAGTGAATTTTCCAAAAACATAGCTGTCGTTAGACTTTCTATTTCTCTGATATATGTCAGATCCCTTAGGTAGACTCTGACACTCTGGTTCCATACTTCCCTTTCGCTGCTGTAAGAGCACTATTCTCCATCCTAACACGTGGCTCTTCTTCTCACATTTTGTAACCTTTGCTTTCTGCTTAATACTTAACTTGTTCAGATGGTTTGCATTTTTTTCACTTCCACAGAAAACTTATTTTAACTTTGCTGTTTTCAGGGTTCTCTCCCTTGTTCACCTATAGCACAGGATTGTCATTCATTTTGATGACTATTACTTTCTGGTTTTTATTTTATTCAGTAATTTATTATCCTAAATGTGATGACAAATTATTTGGTGGATAGAGACCTTTTACAACAATTCTTTCTTATTTTCTATAGAACCCTATATACCACTAAGCCCACAGCATGTGCAGTTCATTCTGTTGAACAAAAATGAGTGAATTCAAGACCTAAGGCCAAATATAATCACTATAAATCTATACTTTCAGTAAAGTTAGTTTAAGAAGTTTGGTACATTGGGTGAGAAACAAAAGCAAGTCAACCCATTTGGTGACCATTAATTCAACTGATGAAATAATATTCTTTATTCATTACACTAAGAATTAGACTTGCATATTTTGAAATACCAGCCTTTCTCTGTCATATCACTAATTTCATTTAAATATCTCAGCTTCTACTATTCATTGTTTGTGTAATAAATAGGAGGAGAGTAAATTTAGGGATTGTTGGTTCAAAACACAGACTTAAAAGATAAGAGCACTAGATATTGCATATGGTCTTATTAGAGGGTTTGTGACAAGTATGTGTAATAACACATTTCAATAAGTGGTTATAAATCATGGCTAGGTTCTATCCACCCCCATTTGAAAAAAAAATACATCTTAATTCAACAAAGTTATTTACTCAATGAATGTCTTCCACCTACAGCATTATGTTCACACTGATACTGGCATTATCAGTAGCCCCAAGGGAAAATAATGTGAGATAATGTGAGGAGATTTCCTATTTGAAGAACATATTTGGGATATAAGCAAGAACCTTTTTTTTTTTTTACTAAACAGAAGAAATACTGTCTTTAATCAAAATGAGAATAAAAATCAGACTCCTAGAACTCTGTAAAACTTATCACCATTGCCTTCTCTATATTTTATAGAAAAGTCTCCATTTGAAAAATTTTGAATGTCGGCACTGAGAAAGTTTACTTGCTAAAAAGTAACCTGAGATATTTTATTGAGAAATTTAATTAGAAGTTAATTACAGATTTCTTAAGTTCTATTTCTGTATTCTGTTAGTCAGTCATAAAGTGACATAGTGACATACCCAGATCATGATACTGTAGCTCAAAACATGACCTGTAATGTATTATGATCAGTCAGTATATAAAATTTTTATTTGAACAAGTTTTATATCTTTCTAAAAGTACCAAATGAAGACATTTACCATTATACTACTAAGGGTACTTTGATAAACATAAATTTCTCTTTGAATTAGTAGTTAAGAAATATGAGACATTTTTGCTTTCCTCTAGGCTTTAGTTGCCAGAACACTTAGACTCAAATACAAATTAAGTCAATGATTAACTTCTATTTTTTTCCCCCAATACATTCTATAAAGTCTTGGTGAAATGACCTTCTGTTTCCAATCTACACCAGTACTTTAAACTCCCTTGCTTTTTCTTCTAGCACACTCAGAAGCTTAAATATCTAGTGTAAATTATTATTTTTAATATATTGAGTCTTTATTGTTTCAGAGGATCAAACAGAAAGGAATCATGATTGCTGCTCTCAAGGAGCTTATAGTCTAGCAGAGGTCTGGGGGACAATTATTATGATAGAGATGTGCACCAGGTGTTATGGGAACAAAAGCAGCAAGAGGATGAGGAAAAATTTCAGCGATGTCCCTGAGTTTGTTTCTGAAAGAAGACTATGAGTTATTTAGGTGATTTAAGAAGGGAAGAAACACTTATTCTATCATGTGATTTAAAAAATACTCATTTGCTTAATTACGATTTATATAGTGGGTAAATAAATGTTTACATTTGCAGAGCACCATGGGATGGGGAGAGACCTCATTTCATGTAGTTTAGCAGAACAAAGATAGAGCCCCAGATACAAGTCAGCTCAGTTTGAGGGACTTCATGCATGGCTGGTATAGACTATGCAACTGCCCTAAGGAGAAGCCAGAAGGGCGTCTATCCTTGAGACCCTTATGTTACTGGTTTTAGAAAATGATCTCTACCCCAAAATCAATGGGCCCAAGAGACAGCAAGGAAGTCAGTGAGCAGGGAAATTCAGTAAAATACGCAAGAAGTGATTAGCATTAAAACTGAACATTATATCCTAAAACACATTTCAAGACACTGAGGACTGATATCCTGATCTCCACATGTTTCATTAACCTCTACATCACTGACCAGTCTCTGCTTCCATTTATTGCTCTCCTGAAACTGTCTACTCTTTGAACACATAAGAGCTGCATTTATTTTACAGAAAGAAACAGATACTATTCAAAAATCAACTTCCAAGTCTGCTTGCTATTCTTGCATCTAGGAATGCATCAAAAGCTACATTCCTACTTCTTTTCTTCCCACCTCAGTGGAAATGACATTATTCCTTCTTCAAGGTTAATTTTCCTACTAGAATTCTCAATTTCCATCTCTTCAAGAAACTTGCTTTGCTTTGAGTTTTGTATCTAAAAACTTCCTATTCTATTATTTTTTCCTCTTAAAATAGGTACTTCTATAACCCCACATCTCTCTACTTGATTACTTCTCCCCCACCCTCAAGATTCATGAGAACAGATCCTATTAATGTACTACTCCTTTTCTTAGCTTCCCATTTGTTCCACAGTGAAATTAGATTTCTAGAGCCACAACTTTACTGAACTATACTTATCAAGTTCAATGAATGTATTCATAAGTGCTTTTTGTATTTCTATCTTTAATTTCCTCATACGATATGATAATGCTTATATTTCACATTCTTTCTAGAAATAAATGAAGTACATTTTTTACTGAATTTATTAAGCTTTTGTCATATCAGTTGACCTCATATGAAGTTCAATTCCTCTTAAGAACATTAGAAATCCAACTGATTAATCACGAATCAAAATGCCTGCTGGTAGCTACAGGATTGCTGAAATAATCTTATACTATTATCAGATAACTATATATTATATCATCTACATATAAATCAATAGTTTAAGGGTGACATAGTGTGGTTTTTATTTATTTTTTCTTCAATTTTGATGAAACATTTAACTAGCAAGAAATTGTACCAATGTGGCAAATAAACGCTAAGATGCCTCCCAATGATTTCTCCCTCTCAGCATTAACACTCTTGTGTAATTTCCTCCCATTAAATGTGGGTTGGAATTACCAGCTGTTATAAGAAATAGAATAAGACAGAAGTTAAAAGCCGGAGGCATGCATTTGCTCTCTCTCTTGGATTGCTTGCTTTGGAGGAAGCCTGCTGCCATGCCAGTCCCAGAGACGTCCATATGCCGAGGAACTAACTGAGAGAGCTGAGAGGAATTCAACAGCCAGCAAGAAATCAATGTCCTTAGTCTGACACTATGATGGAGTGAGGCCCACCAAAAACCAAGTAAGCAGTCTTAAAAATATATCGTCCCTAAGTCAGGTCTTCAAATTTGAGGGCAGTCATGCCTGATAGCTTACAACCTCATGGGAGACCTTGAGCTACAGACACTCAGCTAAGCCACACCTATATTCCTGACCCACAGACTCTCAGAGGTCAGTGTTGTTTCAAACTACACAATTTTGGGGAAACTTTTTACATAGCAATCGATAAGTAATATAACATATTTGACTTTATTTCAAAGAGGAATCTCTTTTCTAGGTAATGCATAACTGATTGCCCATTTTTTGTATTAAAAAATTAGAACTCTTCTCAATGATCCATTGAGCACTAGTCATAGTTTAAACAGCAGAGATCATGTATGATTACTCAAGAAGAAATAAATGCAATGAGGCTATTAGAAATTCAGAATGAATCACTTTTGAATCTGAACTTCCAAGAGAATCGATCAAACTGAGAGTGTGATTTGCAAAACTAGTAACTATAAATGCACCCAGGTTTCCAGATAAATGAGTGTCTTAGAATAACATCTGCAAAGAGGGACGGTTTCAGCTATAGGCAACCTCTCCCTAATGAGGTCATTCAGCTGGTCCTCATTGATGAGTCAGTGTCTGGAGCAGGCATTTTTGCATGGATTTTAGTAAGCAGCATGATCATGCCCTGCTGACAGGGACTCAAGTGACATATGATACCAGCAAACTTCAACCACCTGATGAAACAGAGAAATGACACAGGCATCAAAGTGGCAGATGGATGAGAACATGGAAGAAAGGGAGATCTGCTTTCTTCCTGAAACAATCCAGATAAAACTAGCAGAGGTCAGCTGCACTTTTGCTGACAATAGAGAGGGTAAGAATAACAAGTATGAAGTTAGAAAGTATAGTAAAATTATCTTGGATCTCAACATAAATATGCATAAGTTTTGAGAGGGGGCTAGCTTCATAAAAATAAAAACTGCATATTTTACTCATTAAAGTAATTCAAAAATTTGACCTTGGAATTATTTATTTAAAAACCAATTTAAGGGGTGCCTGGGTGGCTCAGTGGGTTATAGCCTTTGCCTTCGGCTCAGGTCATGATCCTGGGGTTCTGGGATGGAGCCCCACATCGGGCTCTCTGCTCAGCAGGGAGCCTACTTCCTCCTCTCCCTCTCCTGCTTCTCTGCCTACTTGTGATCTTCCTCTGTCAAAAACCAAAAAACAAACCTTTAAAAACCAATTTAAAATAAGCCTTCTTCCAAGGTAATCTGGAAGGAGAGAACAGAAGTCTAGGAAATATATTCAAAATAAAGAATAAATAAAACATACATCAGCAGCTAATGGGAAAAATTAGAGTTATCTACTCCAACATTTGTAATAAAGTCGTCATCTCACAATAAGTAAGATGGTTTGGCATTGTGAGATTATGATTTCTTTTCATAGGTTAGGCCGCAGTAAACCAAACTATGACCACTGTCCTAACTTTCTGCTTTTCCAGTCTATACTCTTTTTTTCAATGATTTTACCTCCTCCTAGAAGATCTGTTTTCCCACATCAAAGATATCATCATGCATTTGCCTGCACAAAAGCTGTAATGTTTCCCCTGACCACTAAATGAGCTAAATTTTTATGGCGTTCCAGGAAGTCTCCCCAGAGTGGAGGAGCGGGCAAACTGTGTGTCCACTTCCAGACTGGTATTATGTATGGCTCCTCTATTTATTGGCTGTAACATTATGGCAAGTACAGTGAAGTAAAGTTCTATCAGTTTCCCTATCTATGAAATAGGATTATGACTTTAAGGAGCACTACTGTTTATTGTGAAAGTTAAAGGAAATAATCCATGACATGTTAGGAATAGTGATCTGGCCCATAAGCATTAGCTATTACTTTACTGTTGTTATTATTGCTGCTGTTTGAGATTCAAAGTAGCCTCAGATTGTGAGTATCTACCATCTGATAGGAGATTTTATATAGGTCACCTCATTTACCTTGAACTACAAATTTCCGAAATAGACATTATTATTCCCATTTTACAGATGAGGAGGTCACCATCCAGACAATTTAAAGGAATTCTCTAAGTTCCTACAGTGACTAAGGGCTAACAGCCGAGCTCCTGCCCAGATTTCGGACTTCATGTTAAGGGTACTTTTGACTGCACAAATTTGTCCTTCCAGATGTGTCACCTAGTGCTCCACTGTGAAAAACGTCGGTTACTAGTGCTGGCCGTGAGTTTACGCCCCAGCATGACTGGTCACTTGCAGTTCGTACACACACTCTGAGGTTCAGTGTTCTCTCTGTAAAAGATGAACAGTGATGCCCGTTTTTATGAACTGATTAAGGGGATTACTTCACTTAAACAGTGCAGTAGAAGAGATCATGTGCAGAATTTTGTTAGTTTATATAATTATATATTTATATTTTTAGTTTTATTCATTTGTATCCAAACAATGTCATCTAACGGCCCACATTTTACTTCCTCATTATTACTGCCTTAATCTTCCCTGTGTTTATCTGTTTTTATCAAAAATGTACCCTTCTTTCATAAAGAAATGGTTTCCTTTGTCCCTAAGGATTTCCTTATTCTTCAGCTAGATGCGATCCACAATCCCTGGTCCAAACTCTGTGAGCTTAGAGGCTTCACCATCAGAATTTAGTCTTATTTTAGATAGGTAAAGGAATATATATCTTGTATATTACACGACACTCTCTGGAAGGAGCTGGAACAGAACCTCATAATTAAACAGTAATGTTTTTGCTGCAGATAGTATAAAAGTCCACACCTACTTGGCTAAATAAAGACTACAAATAAGTTCATAGTAGCTCAGGTCATATATTCTGAGGCACAGAGATTAGGCTGGCATGCATTGCCAGATAAGTAGGTGACAAAATTGTGTGTTCAGTTTTTTGATTTTAGAATTGTGCATAAAGAATTGTAGACCCGTATGATCTCTCCCCACCTCCCGCAGGAGTTTTGATAAGCTCTTTAAAAAAAAAAAAAAAGATTTTATGTATCTGAGAGAGAGAGGGAGTGAGTGCACAGGAGAGAGAGAAAGCACAAGTGAGAGCATGAGCAGGGGAAAGGTAAGAGGCAAAGGGAGAAGAAGACTCCCTGCAAGCCTCAGGCGGGGCTGCTTCCAGAACCCTGGGATCATGACCTAAGCCGAAGGCAGATGCTTAACCAAATGAACCACCCAGGTGCTCCTGCTAGGCTCTTTCTAAAGATTATTCGGCATTCTATCTGACATGATTATATATTTATGCATCTTGGCTTCCATGACTGTACAAGGGTCTCTAAGGGCAAGGAATGTATCTTCATCTTTGCATTCTCTTCAGGACCAAGGATGTTCTTACATCTTACTAGTTGTGTTAGGCATATTTTATAAACAAGAAAATATCATATTAGTATTCCAAAAAATATCATATTAGTATTCCACATTTTATAAACAAGAAAATATCCTATTAGTATTCCAAAGTGCTAAAAGTATTTGTCTTGCAAAGATGGCAACACTCCTTTTAATGGTCATTAATAAAGAAGCAGCCCAAGTTATACTGGTATTAATTTCACAATAAGATCATAAAGAATTTAACCCATTGGTTTGCTGGAATTAAGATTCTAGAAGGGATAGGTAATAATCCAAAAGATCAAATTCTAATATAAAATTTGGAAATTAGGACCTGATAGGGGAACATTCTTAGCATCTTATTTTGCAATTTGCAGATAAGTCATTTAAAAGTCAATGATGATATTCTTTGACTAAAATTGATTTCATGCTGTGTGTTTGTGAACCTTTTTCTTCTTAGTTACGATATACTCTAGAAGAAATATAATAATTCTTGCCGTCTTACCTATATGTTGTCCATACATGTGATAAAAGAAGCTGAAACAATATGCAGTGTTCGTGGGGCCGTAAGGGTTTTTAGGAGCTATGCTGAAAACAGGGCTGAGAAGTCGGGCCTTTTCGCCTTCCAATCTGGGTCGAGATGTCTCAATGTACATGTAAAAACCTTTAAAAAGACAATATAAAATGTTTAAACACATTACTATTAGGTGACATGAAATTTGAAATCATTAAGAAGTATTAGAGTTTTTATATGAAGTAAATTGTAGAGTCACAGAAGACTTTTGATCTAATTTACTAACTATATATATAATATAAAGATAAGTAAATGATCTACATAATTAAACAAAAATCGCTTAAATGTATAAAAACTTTGGACAAAATTGGAATTTTACACTTGAATTATTTAAAAAATTTCAATCTCTCAACTATATGTGTCAGTGAATTCTGAGAGAAGATTCATGCCTACAAACTTTGGAAATATTTGAATTATTGGTACTGCACATTAAAAATTTAATGTTTTATCCCATAATCTTCACATCTATAGCTAAGCATTCTGTTGCATGTTATACTAAGGGCATTAATGGCATTAATTTCTGAAAGTCTGAGGCTGAAGTGTGATTGTTATAAACACAACATTTCATACCCTCATACCTTCTTTGGAGCCACTACGATCAGCATTAGGTCCTGTGTTTGGAGTATATTTTGTATTTCTTGTCGCAGTACTTTGCTTTGTCCAGTCAAAATTATCTGTATCATCTTGGGTGAACAAACAAATGTTACCATCTTCAAATCCACAGTGAAATTCTCCTGTTAATGCATTTTAATGAAAGTAATTAATACTAATTAAACTAATATAAGCACTTTAATATTCTTATGAAATTTTTAAAAACATTATACAGCAATAATAATGCAAGACTGAGATAGTGGCTCCGGAGCCATAATAGGGCACACGATTATGAATAAACATTAAACTTTCATTTTTAACAAAAAAGAAAAATAATCTTGATATATAAGGCAGCCCCTTGGTTTAATAACTTAAACCCAAACCACTTGCCTCTGAAATATTCAAATAATTGAAATTAAAGAATATAATTCACACTTGAATTATGGCTGAAGACTTTTTCCAACTTTCATTTTTTGAGTGTAGAAATAATCCAAAGAAAACTTTCAAGTACAAAATGAGCTTTATTCTTTTACCTGATAACATGTTAAAGCTGTTACTTTGAGGTTATAATTTTTCACATCATGTCTGGAGATCGTTTCTCATATACCCACTTGCAGAAATGGAAGTTTACTTAGGCGAAGAGAATGGCAAACTATTTTTAAAAGTAGTTATCTTTAAATTTTTTTCTGAATGTGGATTTGGCAGATGGATGAAATTTACTAGAAATAATGAAAAACCTCTTATGAAGACTGTAGAAAGACTGGCATTTCTTATATGTCTGCCACATGTTGAGTTCAAACCCAACTAATAGTTCACTGAGAACTTTCTTCAACTGTCCTTGTACTGAGGGTAAAAATAATGTTTCTAGGTATCAAAGGGTTTTCTTACTGGGATGTACCCTGCTTGAAATATAGGCATAAATGAAGATAATGTCAACTAGACACAAAGAAGACATGAACAAACATTTTTCCAAAAACATCCAAATGGCCAACAGACATATAAAAAGATGTTCAACATCACTGATCATCAGGGAAATGCAAATTAAAAGCACAATGAGATATCACACAATGAGATGGCAATTAAAAAAAAAAACAACATTGCCAAGCATGTGGAAAATTGGAACTCTTATATACTGTCATGGGAATGTAAAATGGTGCTGGTAGTAAAGAAAACAGTATGGAGTTCCTCAAAAATTAAAAATAAAACTACTGGGGGCACCTGGCTGGTTCAGTTGATTCAGTGTCCAACTCTGGATCTCAGCATTGTGAGTTCAAACCCCACATTAAGCTACACATTAGGCTACATGCTAGGTGTGGAGCCTCCTTTAAAAAGAAAAATAGAACTATTGTGTAATCCAGCCATCTTATTTCTGGATATCTATCCAAAAAATTTAAACCATTTTCTCAAGGAGATAGTTGTACTCCTATGTTCATTGTTCATTGCAGCATATTTCACAATAGTCAAAATATGGAAGTAACCTAAGTGCCCATCAGTGGAGGAATGGATAAAGAAGACATACATAGAATGGAATATTATTTAGCCTTAGAGAAGAAGAAAATCTTACCATACATGACAACACTGATGAACCCGGAGGACATTATACTAAGGGCATTATATTAAGCCAGTCCTAGAAGAATTATGCTGCATGATTACACTTATGAGGTATCTAAAATATCCAAATATATAGAAGCAGAAAGTAGAATGGTGGTTTTGAGGGGCTGGCGGAAGATGGAAATGGAGAGACATTGGTCAAAAAGTGTAAACATTCAGTTCTGTAAGATGAGTCAGTTCTAGAGATCTGCCATAGAACATTATGCTGGGATAACAATGCTGTATTGCATACTTAAAGGTTATTAAGAAGGTAGATCTCATATTAATTTTTTAATATTTAAAAAATTTAAAAATTATTTAAACAATTAAAGATTTAAAGACCTTAAATTTTTTAAATTAAAAAAATTAAATACCAGTTTAAAAAAGGAAGAGAGAAGGAAAGAAGATAGGGAGGAAAGTAGAAAGAAAACCATTGACATATACACATAAAAATAAAACAGAAGGCTTTCCCTTTGAATTTCAGGAATATGTTGTTTTGTTTTGTTTTTGTTTTCAGATTGAAGACTTGCTATACTTCTTTGTGTTATTTATATTCCATATTATTAATAGAAATATTTACAGAGAATATAAGCATTTAGTGAATTCTAAAATAGTAAATTTCTATATAAACAACATTCCATATAAAATATTTTTCATTACATATTTATGCCATAAATCTTTTTTTTTTTTTTTTTTACATTAAAAGAAATTCTAAATTGTCTTGCATCTCTTTTTTTTTTTTTTCCCTTTTTATTTATTTATTTTTTTTTTCAGCGTAACAGTATTCATTCTTTTTGCACAACACCCAGTGCTCCATGCAAAACGTGCCCTCCCCATCACCCACCACCTGTTCCCCCAACCTCCCACCCCTGACCCTTCAAAACCCTCAGGTTGTTTTTCAGAGTCCATAGTCTCTTATGGTTCGTCTCCCCTCCCCAATGTATGCCATAAATCTTATACTAAAGAAGACAGGACTGCTTGATACTATCAACTGAGATCTAATGTTGGTGATAACAGTGTAACTATATGCATGGATACATTTCTTTAAATATCTTTTAGGCACAATAGGAGATACCTTTAGCTGCTACTTTGGAGTCACGATAAAGCAATGCTTGATTTTAAATGTTTTCAGTTGTTTAATTACATATTGTATATACACAAAGAAAATATCAAAAAACAAATGTAAAAATTTGGGATTTGTTTATAAATCTGCTGCCAAATCTTACTTTTCATGTCATTTAAAAGTATATATAATGTTTTTTATAAAACCACTTAAACATATCTTTTGTGTAATTTAGGCTTATTTGAAAAAAACTTGACTACAAAGTCAATTACAAAACTACAAAACTACAAAAGTTATTTATTTAAAAAATAAACAAGTTCTTAAAACCTGAAAACTAAAGTTTCTCATAGTAAAATTAAGCAACAAGACAGCTTAAGAGAACCTAAGACATGCCCATAATTTTAGATAGACCTAAAATTTTTCATAATTTGATTATTTTACAGATTATGTAAGTTGTTTACAATAAATTTGAAGAAGACTTAAGACTCCAATAACCTCCACTGGACAAAGATACATAAGTCATCTCTATAGTTCTTCATAACTTCTGTAGACATTCATCTTTGTAGTGATAAAACTTATTACTGGAAAGATTTTATAAAAAGTAGGAAGATAAAAGTGGGAAAAACTCACTATTCTGGGCCATAATAATCTTACGATTATCCTGTCATTATATGTAGGGTAATTATGCAAAAGTCTATTCATTTAAAAGTTTATTGAAATAAGGAATATCTTGATAGTGAAAATGCATCTGTCTATAAAAACTTATCAAAAGTCTATGTAATATTAAACATTAAAAGAGCTCATAAAATAAAGTAATATAGTCCAGAATTTTCACAAAGACATGCAACTGAAGACTGACTTGATATTGAATTTTTCAGTGGTTTTCTAAATATAACACGCTCTTGGTAGTTTTGGGAGATACTTGGAAATAAAGAAATATATTTGAAATATTCTGCATTACATGGTCTGCAAACTGTGCTTTATTTACCACAATTCTTGTCATTATGGTAAAGAATAAAACTTTGGAATAAGCAGCCTGATGCCCAATAGTCCTCTAGCTCAACGACTCCCTCTTGTAGCCACCTATTCTGTTTCTTCATTTTTAAAATTTTTTTAGCTTTACTGAAATATAATTGAAAAAAGTTATATATACTTAAGATATATACAATTTGGTATTTGATATACATTTTGAAATAATCACAATGAAGCAGATTAATATATTCATCACTTCACATATGGCATAGTTACCATTATCTTCCTTCCTTCCTTTTTTCTTCCCTCCCTTCCTTCCTCCCTCCCTCTCTCCCTTCCTCCCTTTCTTTTCTTTCTTTTGGAAGTGAGAACACTAAAGAGCTACCCTCTTAGCAAATTTCAAGTATACAATACAGTATTGTTAAGCACAGTCACCATGCTGCACATTAGATCTCCAGAACTCACTCATCTAACATAACTCAAAGTGTATAACCTTTGACAAACATCTTCCCATTTCCCCCTCCCTCTTGCTCCTAGCAGTCCCCATTCTACACTCAGCTTCTGAGTTTGAGTATTTTAGATGTCATAGAAATGAGAATATGCAGCCTCTGTCCTTCTGTGTCTGGCTTATTTCACTTAGCATAATAAACCAAATTCACCCATGTTGTCTCTAATGGCAGGACAGCCTTTTTAAAAGCTGACTAATATTCTGCATTTTCTTTATCAATGAATTCACTGATGGATATACGGATTATTTCTATTATCTTGGTTATTGTGAATAATGCAGTGAACTTGCCCTTGACGATATTTCATCAAGATTGATGATTTATTTCTTTTGGGTATTTACCGAGAAGTGAGACTGCTGGATCATTTGGTAATTCTATCTTTAATTTTTAAAGAACCCTCCATACTGTTTTCTCTAATGGATGTAGCAATTTACATTCCAGCCGACAACGTGCAATGGTTGATAAATTATCCTTTCCCTACCGTGTGTACTTGTTACTCTTGCCAAAAACCAGTTGACTGTAAATTCATGGATTTATTTGTGAGCTTTCTATTCTGTGTCTCAATAACAGTTTTTATGGCAGTACCACACTCCTTTGACTACTATAGATTTGTGATATGTTTTAAAATCAGGGAGTGTGATGCCTCCAGCTTTATTTTTACATTATAGTAGCTATTTGGGATCTTTTATGGTTCTACATGGATTTTAAGATTATTTTTTCTACTTATGTAATGAATGTCATTGGCATTTTGATAGGAATTGCACTGAATTAGTAGATTGGGGGAAGTATGAGTATTCTAACTATATTAATTCTTCTAATCCATGAACCCATGTCTTTCCATTTACCTGTCTTCTCTAATTTCCTTCAACAATGTGTTATAATTTTTAGTGTAGAAATCTTTCACTTCTTTGGTTAAGTTTATTCCTCTATATTCTGTTCTTTTGTTGTTATTTTTAGTGGGACTGTTTTCTTAATTTCCTTTTCAGATAGCACATTGTGAATGCATAGAAATGTCACTGTTTTTATACTTTGATTTTGGGTGACCTCACTTTACTTAATTTGATTATTAGTTCTAACTTTGAAATGCTATTTTAGAGTGGGCTAGTATGGTAAATTTTTCAGTTTTAAGTTATTTCCTAGAGATAGTGAGAATGTCATGCATATGTATTACTTATTATATTATACATATTAATATTGATTATATATGTATTTTGTATATGTATAAACTATCTTGTTCTTAATCTAAACCAAGAAGTTCCAAAATTTTTTTCCAAAAGCTCGGAATTTTAACAATTTGGACTTCAGAACCTAAATCAGACTAAATATACTTTTCAAAATTTTAAAACCTCTTCACAGAAAATTTCAACTCCACTGCTGAGACACTTGAGAGACCTCAGAATTCATTTCAATATGATTTCAATATTTTTGTTTTCTTTTCAATTAACACAGTCCAGTCACAGATTAAACTTCAGGTTTGGTCCAAGGGTGCCATTCCTGAGGAAATCAGCAAATATGAGAAGGACACTGCTCATGCTTAATGGAGCCTGTAGGATATTCTCTTGACAGCTAATCATCCTTCCTTTCAGTTCAAAATTTCAACCCAAAGAGTTTTTTTTTTAAAGATTTTATTTATTTTATTTATTTGACAGAGAGAAATCACAAGAGAGGCAGGCAGAGAGAGAGGAAGGAAAGCAGGCTCTTCACTGAGCAGAGAGCCCGATGTGGGACTCGATCCCAGGACCCTAAGATCATGACCTGAGCTGAAGGCAGCGGCTTAACCCACTGAGCCACCCAGGCGCCCAACCCAAAGAGTTTTTAAGAAGCTATAAGCAAAAGTCCTTCCTCTTTTATTTTTTTAAAATTTTTTTAAAATTTTTTGAGAGATTTTATTTATTTATTTGACAGATATCACAAGTAGGCAGAGAGACAGGCAGAGAGAGAGGGAAGGAGGTTCCTTGCCGAGCAGAGAGCCCAATGCAGGACTTGATTCCAGGACCCTGAGATCATGACCTGAGCCAAAGGCAGCGGCCCAACCCACTGAGCCACCCAGGTGCCCCTCTTTTATTTTTTTATTATTATTTTTTAAAAGATTTTATTTATTTGACAGATCACAAGCAGGCAGAGAGAGAGAAGGAAGCAGGCTTCCTGCTGAGCAGAGACCCTGATGTGGGGCTCCATCCCAGGACCCTGGGATCATGACCTGAGTGGAAGGCAGAGGCTTTAACCCACTGAACCACCCAGGCGCCCCAAAAGTCCTTCCTCTTTTAAATCTCGTAATTATTTTGAGTCTAATGAATAATCATACTCTGACAAAATTTCATGGACTTACTCTATATAGATATATTGGAAGTAGATACTTAGGATAAGTCAGTTCACTTAGAAACTAAGTAAGTTGTTAAAATGCAAAAGAGGATTTAAGATTAGTTTGATTTGCTGCCAATATATGTTTCATATCTCATGTATTATGTTAAATACAATGTATATTCCTTTCTTTTCTATAAAGAAGATGTTTCAGATAAACCATGATTTATAACTAAGCCAACATATATTCAAAAGATTTTTAAACTTTATTATGTAGAAAACAATATTTTATGGAGGAACTATTACTAAATGGTGCTATAAGAATTCATTACACATAATTATAAACAACCTAAGAAGTAAGATCTTCATTTTAAGAAATGACTTACAATCTTATCAGAAATACTTAATGTTTTTCATTTTATTTTTTTCCTCACTGACTTTTTTCTGAACTGCTTAATTTTCACTTTCTCTTCAACTTTGTTAATATCATCCAGGAAAAGTATGTTTTAATGAAATGTGGAGAGTAAATAGTAAGCATATTGTAATTAATTGAATTAATATAGCAAAATTGTAGAAACAAAAAACAAATTTGCCTGAGGTTGCGATAAAACAGGTTTAACTACAAGGAAGCAATACAAAAACTTTATAGAGAAGATGGAACTTGTGGTGATGGCTACATAGCTGAATGAATTGGTCAATACTTACAGAAGTATACACACAAAAAAGCGTTAATTTTACCATATATAAATTATGCTTTGAAAATCAATGACAGAATTTAAGACATTATACCATTTAAGAAGATCATGGGTAAAAGTCTAGCTGAGGGGAAGAAAAATAACATTCCATAGCAAAATCTAAAAGAAAACAATGACCTTCTTCCACATGTTGGCCCATTTTCCTCTTATTGAATAATGTCTGGCTAATTTATTAAGATCTTGAATGTATAATGAATGTATATACTTCATAAAATATTTTTCTTTTATGTCTTTGGGACCTGGAGGTTCTTTAACAGAGTTAAAGAAATCAATAAGGGGAAAATGTACATGACTGTCAATAACATAAAAATAATTACTTGTGAAACAAGATGGGATTGGGAGGGAGACAAACCATAAATGACTCTTAATCTCACAAAACAAACTGGGGGTTGCTGGGGGGAGGTGGGATTGGGAGAGGGGGAGCGGGCTATGGACATTGGGGAGGGGAGGCGAACCATAAGAGACTATGGACTCTGAAAAACAACCTGAGGGTTTTGAAGGGTCAGGGGTGGGAGGTTGGGGGAACAGGTGGTGGGTGATGGGGAGGGCACGTTTTGCATGGAGCACTGGGTGTCGTGCAAAAAGAATGAATACTGTTACGCTGAAAAAAAAATAAATAAATAAAAAAAATCTCCATTAAAAAAAAAAATTACTTGATAACTTAGAAAATCATTGTTTACTAAAACATCTTTATTCTAAACATTGTAATCTTTTAGCATATTGAACACTTAGTAAAAAATTTAAAAAGTACAGTCAATGGAGAGTTATAATGGAAAGTATTTTAAAAGTAGAAAGTTCAATTCATTGACTAACAACAACAAAAAATGCTTGTTGGAGAAGTGGGTAACTATGATCCAAAGGATATGAGCTTTTAAAAGAAGCACTCAAATTCTAATTAATATTGTTCATCTTCACAGCACATTTCTGGCTTCTGTAATGTTTGAATATACACTCTATATACTCTAGATGCACTGAGCTTTGCTCAGTTATTAGGCGAACAGGAACTTCCTTTCGATGCCAGGCATGCCCTTCCTCACCTTCTTCACCTAAGGAACCTTTATTAAGCTTTCAGGACCAAGTTCAAATAGCATGTCTTCTATAAAACTTCACTTGCCATAAAATTACTCGTACTTTTTATATTGTATAGAAGTCATCTGTTAGCAAACATACCTCTATTATTTTTTATATATGCATTTTTCCCAGTAAATAGAAGTTACTAAAATTTTTTTCTTTGAATTGAAATATTAGTCAACTTTTTTCTGTATCAAGTTTTAATCTTCCCACAACAACTCTTTTTAGACATTTCTACTGAAATTATTGTCAGAGAATTTAACTACAAAAGAATTATAATCAATATAGTAATTAAATAGCAATAGTACCCTGGGTAGAAGCCAGGGAGAACCTGATTTGTGCGTTAATTCATCTTGAAACTGTTGTGTATTTTTTCTTTTAACAAATGATTATTGAACACCTGCTAAATATAAGATGCTGTGACAGGCCAAAAGACGGTGCAATATAGAGAGAAATTAGAAACATATTTAGCTCATAAGTATTTTATGACAAAATAATAAATAGCTTATAACACAGATGAAGACAAACTGTTTTTGGAAATCTAATGGAGAGAATACTCAGTCAAGAAAGAAGCATTTGTGCTAAATTTTATAAATGAACCTCAAAGGGTTGAAGATATCCACAGGAAAGGTCATTGGTGAGAACAAAATGAACTGTGCATGAAAGCAAAATGAAAAGAGTAAAGATCCATAAATGTATTCAGTATTATAATTTGGATAAGCAGAAATGGAGTAAAGGAGTATCTTTAGTAGAAAATAAGGTAACAACAGGTTATGTAGTTTGGTCTTGGGTTATACAATCAGTGAAAGGCCATTATAAGAAAGGAAACATAATAAAATGAGGAAAAAGATCCACACAGTCTCTTTACTAAGTATAAGTAATGGAGAATATTGGATGGAAAGGAGAAGAGTGCAAAGGTCGTTCTCCTTTCTTTTATTAGCCAAGAACAATATATTCATAGGCACAAAAATGGAAGACAAAAATCAATATTTACTCTAGTTTGAAATATTCAAGAAGATGGTGAACAGACTATCTTCTTCATTAACAATGAGGATATAGATTAGTGATGTACGAAAAATCTTGATAAAACCATTCAAATACCAATTTTCTAACTGTAGTCTTTTATAACTGGAGTAGAGAAATAAAAAAAAAATTAAAGAAACAATAGTAATAGAAATGACAATGCATTGCCACAAAAGAAAAACTTAATCCCATAGTTAAACAAATAACAAATGTTAAGTTGGAGGAAATGTCTCCATATTTATGAAAACTTATAAAAATCAATGATTAATATTAAATAGTTTGTCTTTATAAGCACATCCATTGAAATTTAAAATTCACATTCATTTTTAATGCCAGTTTTACTGTTTCTAAGCCATTCCATTTTAAAGCAAATATGAACAGTTGCTAAATAATCTTTATTTGCCTCTGAGTTTTCTACTTTTCTTAACTGCGCAATGCTGTACCATTACTAAAATAAAAACATACTTACTCAAATGAGGATTAACAGGAGCTATAAGAAAAGCAAAAAATAAGGTTAGCATGGCTTGAATGTCTTTTATAAATAAAAGTCTAATCAGTGTCTCATAGTTCCTTATCAAAACTTAATGATCTTCCCCACTGCGACCATGAAGAATTATGTCTGCAATCCATTTTGTTCTAGAGGATTGAATAGAATCTACTTTGGAGCTCAGCATTAACAGTCTCAAAGTACCTAAAAGATCAATGCTAAATAGCATGTGGGATTTGTTCATTTTCCAGAGAACAGAATTGCGGATCTTTTATATCTTAACCAATATATATATATTGGTTATATATAACCAATATCTTAACCCCCCCCCCCCGAAATCAAAACTCAGGCTGACAGTAGGCCAACCTATAATCTAGATGTTTTAACAATGAAAGCAATTATTTAACAGAGATTAAACTTTAGATTTTTTGGCTGTTATCTATTTCTGGTGAAAATAACACGGTGTATATGAAAATAAAGCACTCCTTGTATCATGTTATTACATGCACCCTAAAACAAATAGCTACACCAATGCTGCTTTGTTTGATTACACACACACACACACACACACACACACACGGTTTTCAAATAACAAGCAATACAGTTGTGTTTTTCTGCCCTAGAAGACGTATTTATCTCAAAAAAACTGTGTTTACAAGTGACAATTGATTTCTACATGAAGAGGAATGAATACATTTTACTGAAACGACAACAAAAATATATCTAATCTAACAGACAAAACGGTATCTGTGTATAATGATTACTTATTTATCACTTTGAGAGAAAATTTCATTCTGGGCTAAGTAAAGATCATTGCGGTTTCCCAGGATTATACTAGGCAGTTAATCTAACTTGCAGAAGTTTGTCTGCTCTGTTGTTAATTCCTAGTGCTTTCCATTAACCACTTTTGTTAAACTTGGACTTTACAAATGAAGTATGATAGTAAAAAATGCATCCACTTCACAAAGGATGTTCATAGTAATTGTTACATTAGTACATGAATTAACTTTAACAAAGTGAATTAGTTTCTCAATCAAATATTTTTACTATTTCTTACAGAAAATAGACAATTCCTATTACTTTGTTTTCTGATTCTGTTTCCCCATTGCCCATTATGAAATATCTAAGTAGAGAAGGGATATACATATTAGTTAGACTAAAGTGGAGAAAAAAGAATAACTTTTTATTGCAAGAGATCAATATATTATAATTTGAAAATTAGTAAAAATGATATGAAAATTTAAAACTGTCCATATATTATCTTACAAGAAGTAAGGATCTTTGAATTCTAATTTGTTTCTAAAAAAATATGTCACACCTACAGTTAACTTCTATCGCTTCTCGGCCTTTATGGCTAAGATCAAGTGTACAATTAATCTCTGACCACACTGAGTATTAATTGAGTCTTCTGCTACAATATTACTACTCATTAGATTCACTGTAAGTAATAGAAACTTCCTTTCTAAATTCTAAATATTTCAGTGAGCCCATTTTTTTTTCTTTTTTACAATTGAAATTTTGTGTGTAATTTTTCATAAAAATCTAGATACCATTTAAGTAAATCTTACCCAAATCTTTATTATATAAAAGTTTAATTAAATTTTAATTTTATTAAAAATTAATAAATAAATTTTTTATTAAAATTTAATTTTAATTAAACTGTTTAAGATTTTTTAAAGTATGCCTAAGAATGTAAACTACCATAATATCTATTGATGTTGATGATTTGAATGAAACTACCATAATATCTATTTTCCAGATCTATCTTCATTTTACTCTGCTGCCTCAGAGTTTTGAGTAAAACTACTGAGCTTATAATTTTTTTTTCTCTATTTCTCTTTGAGGAAAGTCATATAATTTCTAAACATAGGAAAGCAACATGGATCCTCTGCTATGAAAGGGTCAACCAGGCCTAGTTCTTTTCAGAGTCTGTCATTTCATAGGTGTTTAATTCTGCAGGACACTGAAAACTTTCAGGTCCTAATATCTTCTTTGTTTAAAGGAATGGATATTCATTGTTTCTAATCTCCTTCATATTGAGCTGTCTACAGTTCTATAACTTAGGGGCAGGGAGCATGAAACTTAGATAAGAGAACATAATAATTAACATTTTATAAAATATATAAAACTAAAACTTTAGAAAAAATATATTGAGTTGCTATCTAATTGTGTGCCCAATGAAATCATAGGGGTAGGTTACAGAACAACAATTGTTACTGTCATTAAATTTTATTTATTGCTATTAAATACTAATCTTCATATCTTTAAAAAAAAGTTTATTTTTATGGAACCATGTTCAAGAAAAGGTGTGCAGTGATTCTAATACTTTTACAAATGAGTAATTTTAAAGAACCATATTCAAGAAAAAGATAGTTATTCGCATGCTTTTACATCCATGATCTGGTATCAATATTCTAGTCTACATTGTATATCATATTTTTAATGGAAATTGAATATATCTAGATGATGAAAGAGAGTGAAAATAAGTGATTTCATATGAAAAACAACTCTAGTGAATTCTATTTATGAAGAATTCATTATTAATTTCACTATGTTTTTTACTTTTGATAGTATTCAGTTTCCCTCTTAAGTAGGAAAAATATGTTTAATGCTAAACTGAATGGAGAACTCCAAAGAGGAGCAAGATGGTGGAGGAGTAGGAGACCCTGTTTCAATGGGTCCCCTGAATTGAGCTAAATATCTACCAGAACATTCTGAACATCCATGAAATCAGCCTGAGATGTAAGATTATACACTTATGGATCTCTGCAGGGGCAGAAGATTGCCAGTGGAGAGGGTGCACTTTACCTGGATCATGGTTGATTTATTCAGCTATACATCCCCTCAACCACCTCTCACCAAAATGACTAGGAGGCGGAACACCCAACAGAGGAAAAGTTCAGAGACTGTGACTTCTGCCACAGAACTACTGGATATGAACATAAACAATATGTCAGAAATAGAATTCAGGGTAACAATTATCCAGGCAATGGCTAGTTTGGAGAAGACCATTACTGGCAACATAGAATCTCTAAGCACGGAAGTGAGAGCTGATCTGGCAGAACTTAAAAATGCTATCAGTGAGATCCAATCTAATCTAAATATTCTAACAGCTAGGGTAAATGAGGTAGAAGGTCAAATTAGTGATCTAGAAGACAAACTGATAGAAAAGAAGGATCAGTAGGAGGCTTGGAACAAACAGCTCAGAAGCCATGAATACAGAATTAGGGAAATAAATGACAACACAAAGGGTTCTACTGCCAGAATTATTGGGACCCCTGAGGGGGGTGGAGGGAGAGAAAAAGAACTAGAAGATATAGCTGAACAAATCTAGATGAAAATCTCCCTAATTTGGGGAATGGATCAAATGTTTGTGTTCTAGAGGCAGAGAGAACACCCCCCAAGATCAACGAGGGTAGAAAGATCTCCAGGCATATTATTGTGAAATTCAGGAGTCTTAAATTCAGAGATGTCTTAAGGGTAGCTAGGGGGAAGATATTCCTTATGTACAGAGGGAGGACCATCAGAATAATGTCAGACCTGTCCACAGAAATATGGCAAGGTAGAATGGGCTAGCAAGACATATTCAGGGCACTAAATGAGAGGAACATGCAGCCAAGAATACGTTATCCAGCAAGGCTGACATTCAGAGTGGATGGAGAGATAAAGAGCTTCCAAGACTGGCAAGGTTTAAAAGATTATGTGACCACCAAGTCGGCACTACAAGAAATATTAAGGGGGGTTCTATAAAAGAAGAAAGAACCTAAGAGTGACATAGAACAGAAATTCACAGAGAGAATCTGTAGAAACAAGGACTTCACAGGAAACATGATGTCAATAAAAACTTATCTTTCAATAATCCCTCTTAACGTGAATGTCCTAAATGTTCTCATAAAATGGCAAAAGGTTGCAGACTGTATAAAATGACAGTACCCATCCATATGCTGTCTATAAGAGACACATTTTGAACCTAAAGATACATCTAGAATGAAAGTGAAGGGATGAAGAACCATCTTTCATGCCAAAGGGCCTCAAAAGAAAGCTGGGATAGTGATTCTCGTATCAGATAACTTTGATTTTAAGCTAAAGACTATAGTCAGAGATACAGAAGGACACTATATCATTCTTTTTTTTTTTATTTGTTTATTTACAGCATAACAGTGTTCATTGTTTTGGCATCACACCCAGTGCTCCATGCAGTACGTGCCCTCCCTATTACCCACCACCTGGTTCCTCAACCTCCCACCCCCCCCCCCCCCCGCCACCCCCTCATAACCCTCTGGTTGTTTTTCAGAGTCCATAGTCTCTCATGGTTCATCTCCCCTTCCAGATTCCCTCAACTCCCTCTCCTCTCCATCTCCCCATGTCCTCCATGTTATTTGTTATGCTCCACAAATAAGTGAGACCATATGATACTTGACTCTCTCTGCTTGACTTATTTTGCTCAGCATAATTTCTTCCAGTCCCGTCCATGTTGCTACAAAAGTTGGGTATTCGTCCTTTCTGATGGAGGCATAATACTCCATTGTGTATATTGAGATACCACCTAACACCAGTTAGAATGGCCAAAATTAGCAAGACAGGAAACAACGTGTGTTGGAGAGGATGTGGAGAAAGGGGAACCCTCTTACACTGTTGGTGGGAATGCAAGTTAGTGCAGCCACTTTGGAGAACAGTGTGGAGATTCCTGAAGAAATTAAAAATAGAGCTTCCCTATGACCCTGCAATTGCACTGCTGGGTATTTACCCCAAAGATACAGATGTAGTGAAAAGAAGGGCCATTTGTACCCCAATGTTTATTGCAGCAATGGCTACGGTCGCCAAACTGTGGAAAGAACCAAGATGCCCTTCAACGGATAAATGGATAAGGAAAATGTGGTCCACATACACTATATCATTCTTAAAGGGTCTATCCACCAAGAAGATCTAACAATTATAAATATTTATGCCCCCAACATGGGAGCAGCCAACTGCATAAGTCAACTGTTAATCAAAATAAAGAATCATACTGATAAGAATATACTAATTGTAGGGGATCTTAACATGTCACTCTCAGCAACAGACAGACCATCTAAGCAGAAAACCAACAAAGAAATAAGAGCTTTGAATGACACATTGGATCAGATGGACCTCATAGGTATATATGGAACACTCCACCCTAAAACAACAGAATAATCATTCTTCTCGAGCACACATGGAACTTACTCCAGAATAGATCACATATGGGTCACAAATCAGGTCTCAACCAATATTGAAAGACTGGGATTATTCCCTGCATATTCTCAGACCCAAGGCTTTGAAACTGGAACTCAACCACAAGAAAAAGTTTGGAAGGAATTCAAACACTCGGAAGCTAAAGACCATCTTGCTCAAGAATGTTTGGATCAACCAGGAAATCAAAGAAGAACTTAAACAATTCATGGAAACCAATGAGAATGAAGACACATTGGTCCAAAACCTATGGGATATGGCAAAGGCAGTCCTAAGGGGAAAATACATAGCCATCCAAGCCCCACTCAAAAAAAACTGGAAAATCCTGAATATACCAACTCTCTTTATACCTTAAAGAACTGGAAAATTAACAAATCAAGCCAACCCCATGCACAAGAAGGGAAATAATTAAAATCAGAGCAGAGATCAATGAGTTAGAAACCAGAGATACAGTAGAACACATCCATGAAACTAGAAGCTGGTTCTTTGAAAGAATTAATAAGATAGAAAAACCACTGGCCAAGCTAATCCAAAAGAAAAGAGAGAGGACCCAAATTAATAAAATTATGAATGAAAGGGGAGAGATCACAACTAACACCAAGGAAACAGAAACAGTCATCGGAAATTTTTATCAACAGTTATATGCCAATAAGTTAAGCAACATAGAAGAAATGGATGCATTTCTGGAAATCTATAAACTTCCAAGACTGAAAAAGGAAGAAATTGACAACCTGAATAGACCAATATCTAGTAATGAGATTGAAGCCGTGATCAAAAACCTCCCAAAAAAACAAGAGTCCAGGACCTGATGGATTCCCTGGGGAATTCTACCAAACATTCAAAAAAGAATACCTATTCTCCTGAAGCTGTTTCAAAAAATAGAAACAAAAGGAAAACTTCCAGATTCTTTCTATGAAGCCAGCATTACCTTGATCCCCAAACCAGGCAAAGAACCCCATCAAAAGGGAGAATATCAGACCAATGTACCTGATGAATATGGATGCCAACATTCTCAACAAGATCCTAGCTAAAAGGATTCAACAGTACATTAAAAAGATTATCCACCATGGTTAGGTGGGATTTATCCCAGGGATGCAAGGGTGGTTCAACATTTGCAAACCAATCAATGGGACAGAACAAATCAATAAGAGAAGAGAGAACAGCCACATGGTCATCTCAATTGATGCAGAAAAAACATTTGACAAGATACAGCATCCATTCCTGATTAAAAAGTATAGGGATAGATGGAACATTCCTCAACTTCATAAAATCCATCTGAAAAACCCACAGCAAATATTATCCTCAATGCAGAAAAGCTGAGAGCCTTCCCTTTGAGATCAGGAACATGGCAAGGATGCCCACTCTCACCACTCTTGTTCAACATAGTACTAGAAGTCCTAGCAACAGCAATCAGACAACAAAAAGAAATAAAAGGTATTCAAATTGGCAATGAAGAAATCAAACTCTCTCTCTTTGCAGATGACGAGATACTTTATATGGAAAACCCAAAAGACTCCATCCCCAAACTATAGAACTCATACAGCAATTCAGTAATGTGGCAGAATACAAATCAATGCACAGAAATCAGTTGCTTTCTTATACACTAACAATGAAACGGTAGAAAGGGAAATTAGAGAATCAATTCCATTTACTATAGCACCAAGAACCATAATATAACTTGGAATAAATCTGACCAAGGAGGAAAAGGATCTGTACTCAAGGAGCTATGGAACACTCATGAAAGAAATTGAAGAAGACAAAAAAGATGGAAAAACATTCCATGCTCATGGATCAGAAGAATAAAAATTGTTAGACTATCTATACTGTCCAGAGCAATTTATACTTTCAATGCCAGTCCGATCAAAATTCCACTGATATTTTTCAAAGTGCTGGAACAAACAATCCCAAAATTTGTTTGGAACCAGAAAAGACCCTGAATTGCTAAGGAAATGTTAAAAAAGAAAAAAAAAAGCTGAGAGCATCACGTTGCCTGATTTCAAGCTATACTACAAAACTGTGATCAGTTAGACAGCATAGTACTGGCACAAAAACAGACACATAGACCAGTGGAACATATATGGACCCTCAACTCTATGGCTAACTAATCTTCAACAAAGCAGGAAAAAATATCTAGTGGAAAAAAGACAGTCTCTTTAATAAATGATGGTGGGAAAATTGGACAGCTATGTACAGAAGGATGAAACTTGACCATTCTCTTACACCATACACAAAGATAAACTCAAAATGGTGAAAGACCTTAACGTGAGACAGGAATCCATCAAAATCCTAGAGGAGAACATAGGCAGTAACCGCATTGACATCGGCCACAGCAACTACTTTCAAGACATGTCTTCAAAGGCAAAGGAAACAAAAGCATAAATAAACTTTTGGGAATTTATCAAGATCAAAAGCTTTTGCACAGCAAAGAAAACAGTCAACAAAACAAAGAGGCAGCCCTTGGAATGGGAGACGATATTCACAAATGACACTATATACAAAGGACTATTACCCAAGATCTATAAAGAACTCCTCAAACTCAACACCCAAAAAACAGATAATCATTCAAAAAGTTGGCAGAAGACATGAACAGACACTTCTTCAAGGAAGACATACAAATGGCTAACAGAACCATGAAAAAATGATCATCATCATTAGGCATCAGGGAAATTCAAATCAAAACCACAGTGAGATACCACCTTATACCAGTTAGAATGGCAAAGATTAACAAGACAGTAAATGACAAGTGTTGGAGAGGTTGTGGAGAAAGGGGAATCCTCTTACACTGTTGGTGGGAATGCAAGTTGGTGCAGCTACTTTGGAAAACAGTGTGAAGATTCCTTAAGAAATTAAAAATAGAGCTACCCTATGACCCTGCAATTGCATTACAGGGTATTTACCCCAAAGATAGAGATGTAGTGAAAAGAAGGGCCATATGTTCACAGCAGCAAGGTCTATAATTGCCAAACCATGGAAAGAGCTGAGATAACCTTAAACAGACAAATGGATAAAGAAGATGTGGTCCATATATACAATAGAATATTACTCAGCCATCAGAAAGGATGAATATCCATCTTTTGTATCAACATGGTGGGGACTGGAGGAGACTATGCTGAATGAATTAAGTCAAGCAGAGAAAATCAATTATCATATGATTTCACTTACTTGTAGAACATAAGAAATAACATGGAGGACATTAGGAGAAGGAAAGGAAAAGTGAATTGGGGGAAATTGGAGAAGAAGTCAAACCATGAAAGACTGCGGACTCTGAGAAACAAACTGAGGGTTTTGGAGGGGAGGGGAGTGGAGAGTTGGGTGAGCCTGGTGGTGGGTCTTAAGGATGGTACTTATTGCATGGAGCACTGGGAGTGATACATAAACAATGAATTTTGGAACACTGAAAAAATATAAATAAATAAATAAATAAATAAATAAATAACTGAATGGAGTACTCCAACTGCAAAAAAACCAAATTCTATTATTTTTTAAAATCAAGCCCCAGTAATCAATGATAAAGAGAGTAATAATTCACTAAAGTGATGAAATAAATATGAAATATTTTGCCAATGATTCATTCAACCCTGAAAAATATACTGACAATTCTAGAGGTAGTCATGACTATCATAAATTTCAACTGAAATAATTCTCATAAATTTCAATTGATAAAATATTAATCGGTTTCACTAACACACACACAAACATACTCACATACATTTAGGTGTTTTTAACATTAGCAATCTAAAAGAAAAAATGACTAAAAAAATAAACTAGAATGTACTTCAACAAGCTGCAATACATCTACACAATGGGATATTAAAGAATAAAAAGAAATGCATTATCAAACCCTAGACATGGGAAAAACCTTAAAGGCATATTGTTAAATTAAGTAAGTTACTTTGAAAAACCCATTTGCTCCATTATTTGAACTATACAACATTCTAGAAATAGCAAAACAACAGACAATTAAAAGATTAGTGGTTGTCAGGTTTGGAGGGGACATGGTTGGATGAGTAAGTAAGGGGATCTTTAGGGTAGTGAAACTATTCTGAATGACACTGTAATGGTGAATAAATAATATCAACTTATCACAATTCCTATAACTGTACACATAATAATAAATAATGTAAACTACTTGCTTTAATATTTCAGTATTCTTTATCTTCTAGTAGTTTAATAGTTTTATGTTTCACATGTAGATCTGTGATCCATTTTCAGTTAAATGTCATGAAAAGTATAAAGTTTGTTTTTAGATTCAATATTTTGCATGGCATTTTTCTAAAGAAAGATATTAATAATATGGGAAACTGTTGGGGGAAAGGAAATGCATGGAAGCTCTACTTCCTGCTTGATTTTTTATAAATCTAAAAGTGCTTTAAAAGTCAACTCTATCAATTAAGAAACAAGTTTTGATAACATTTGCTAACTTTTTTTTAAGATCTTATTTATGTTTTTGGCAGAGAGAGAGAGATCACAAGTAGGCAGAGAGGCAGGCAGAGAGGGGGAAGCAGGCTCCCTGCTGAGCAGAGAGCCTGATGTGGGGCTTGATCCCAGGACCCTAAGATCATGACCTGAGCTGAAGGCAGAGGCTTAACCCACTGAGCCATCCAGGCACTCCCATTTGCTAACTTCTTAATGATGTAAATTTTAAAGACATTAAGAATTTGAAAAAAATGCAGAATTGTTGTATCATAGCATGGGATAAAGGATAAAGGGACATTGTTGACATTACCACACTGATTCAATGTTAACTGAAACATCATTCTACATTTCTGTATTTATATCAAATATAATTTATAATGATTAAATTTTCTGGGTTTGTTTGCTTGTTTGCTGGGTGTTTTGTTTTGTTTTGTTTTGTTTGTCACTTGGCTGATGACCCAGAAAATCAATATTCCAAATGTTAGTTTTTTCTAACTTTAATAGATAACTGCAATATACATATTCCAGACAGTTTAATATGCCAATAAATACTTTTAAATAAAAGACTACTTACCACTATATTTAATGACACGAATTGTTGAATCTCCTTCACCAAATTTGGTGAGAGGAGTTAGCCGGACTTCATAAGCCTCTGGTTTAATTAGCTCTGTCAAGTTATATGTAATTAGTTCTCCTTTTTGAATATTTCCATTTATTTTAATCTCCTGTTCCCACCAACGCTGCTGTCCAGCCTGAAATCAAAAGAATTATGTAGTAATATTCCCAATATTTCTTCAGAGATACTTACTATGTTCTAACAAAATGGGCAAAAAAGTATTCTGAAATCTTATTAAATAAGCACATTATATTATGTGGATATATTTTATTAAAGTGCAAGTTTCTATAATAAGCAACAAATTCTGTAGATGTTTCCATGCAGATGTTTGCAGATAACTACCAAATTATCACAGAGTAGTTTGGATGATTAAATAGATTTAATATGCTATTTTATTAAGAGTCAGAGGATAAAACAATAGTTTTGACTGCAGTCTCAAACTGAAGATATATGGTTTTTTTTAATGGTTTTTAAAAAATATTTTATTTATTTATTTGAGAGGTAGAGAGAGACAACGAAAAAGAGACAGCATGAAAGGAGAGAGGTCATCGGGAGAAGCAGACCTCCTGCTCAGCAGGGAGCCCGATGTGGGACTCGATCCCAGGACTCCAGGATCATGATCTGAGCTGAAGGCAGTTGCTTAACCAACTGAGCCACCCAGGTGCCCTGAAGATATATGTTTTAACTACTTTTTATTCTTTTTTTAAGTTTTTATTTAAATTCCAGTTAGTTAACATAAAATGTAGTATTAGTTTCAGGTGTACAATACAGTGATTCAGGACTTCCATACATCACCTGGTGCTCATCATGCCAAGTGCCTTCCTTAATCCCCATCATCTATTTAACCCATCCTCCCACCAACCTCCCCACCAGTAACAATTTGTTCTCCATAGTTAAGGGTCTGTTTCCTGGTTCACATCTGTCTTTTTGTCCTTGCTTGTTCATTTTGACTCTTAAATTCCACATATGAGTGAAATCATGTGTCTTTTTCTGATTGACTTATTTCACTTAGCATAATGCTCTCTAGCTCCATCCCTGTCATTGCAAATGGCAAGATTTCATCCTTTTTTATGGCTGAATTAATATCCCACTGTATAAATACCATATCTTCTTTATAGTCAACTGATCTTTGACAAACAAGCAAAGATAATACAGTGGCACAAAATAGTATTTTAGCAACCTGGAACACTGGGCATCCCCATGCAAAATATTGAATCTAAATCCAAACTTTATACTTTTCATGACATTTGGTTGGAAACGATCACAGACTACATATAAAACATAAAACTACAAACCTACCAGAAGATAACATAGGAGAAAAACTAGATGACTGTGGTTTGGCAATAACTTTGAAGATACAATACCAAAAGTACAATCCATGAAAGAAATAGATGATAAACTGGACTTCTTTGAATTAAAATTTTCTAATGAAGATAGTACCAAGAGAACTGAAGGAAAAGTACAGACTGGGAGGATATATTTGCAAAAGACACATACAAAATATATAAAGATCTCTCAAAATTCAACAATAAGAAAACAAATAACCCAATTAAAAAAATGGAACATGGATCATAACAGAAAAGATGCTCCATATTGTATGTTATCATAGAAATACAAATTAAAACAATGAGATGCCACCATACACCTATTAAAATAGTCAAAATCCAGAACACTTGGCAACACCAAATGTTGGTGGGTTTGTGGAGCAAAAGTAATTTTCATTCATTGCTAATGGGAATGCAAAAATGGTATAGCCAATTTGGAAGATAGTTTGGGTTTTGTTTTGTTTTTATTCACAAAACTAAACACACCTGTACCATATAATCAAGCAATTGTGTCCCTTGGTATTTACTAAAAGGGGCTGAAAACTTAGGTTGGCACAAAAATCTGCCCATGAATGGATGTCTATACTAGCTTTTTCATAATGGCCAAGACTTAAAAACTACAAAGTTGTCCTTTAGTAGATGAATAGACAAATAAACAGTGCTACAGCCAGACAATGGGATTTTACATGTGCCAAAGAGAAATGATTTATTAAGACATGAAAATACATAGAGCAAACTTAAGTGCATATACTCATTGAAAGAAACCAATCTGAAAAGGTGGTATAATGTATGATTCCAAATGCATGACATTCTGAAGAAGGTAAAACTACAGAGATATTAAAAAGATAAGTGGTTGCCGGGAGCTGGGTGGGGGGGGGGTAGAAGCTGAGCACAAACAATTCTGGGGACAGTGAAACTACTCCGTATGATGATATCATGGTGGATATAGGTAATTATAAAACTACATAACATACAACATCAAGAATGAACACTAATGCAAATTATGGACTTTGGTTGATAATAATGGATGAGTGTAGGTTCACCAGTTGTAACAAATGTACCACTCTGTTGGAGGATGTTGTTACTGCTAGAGGCTACCGCAAGTGCTGGGGTTGGGGGTATATGGGAAATCATTGTACTTTCTGCTCAATACTACTATGAGCCTACAACTACTCTAAAAAAATGTAGTCTTCAAAAAAATCTATTGTGCCACTTCATGTTTTCTTTTATTTGCATACATTTTTAGTTTTATTCATATAAGTAGTGTAAGTATAGTTGCCTTATATTTTTATATCTGAAGTATCCTTGTTCTTGGCATCTTTCTCTGTATTTTTAAATTTTTAATGTGTGTGTTGATTACATGACTAAAAATACTATTACTGGGGGTTCTCTCTCACCTAGGACACAGTTATATTCCTTTAGAGATAAACTTGTTTCTGACATGTTCCTAAGCACATCAACAATATGGTTCATTTTTACTTTCATTTTAAACCCTTTGGTGTCACAGATTAAAGTGGAGATGATCCCTTGTTTTAGGCAGACCTTGGGTTTTGATTTCTGTTTGATCATCACTACCAAACTCCAAGTTTGTCTGGGTTGGTGAGCAGCTGAAGGCAAAAACAACTTGGGTGGGATATTCCAATTAAAATATTTTGTGTTTCCATTTTGCCTTACATTTTTACCTGGTAATATACATACACATATATAGTATATAATTAAATGTGCATACATATTTTTCATATTTTTATATATTTGCATGTTTTCTGAGAGTGAGTTAGTCTTAATTATATAGCCAATCTCTTATAATTCTGGATATGTAAATCTCAAATATATGCAATTACAACAGGATTGAGAAATGACAAATAAAATTATAGAATAAAACAGAAAGCCCATATCCATATTTGTGGGGTTGTTCACATAGAAGACAGAGAAATATTTATCACCCAACTGGTTATGTATATGGAAAAAACCATAGAAAAAGTATCAGAAAGGGACACTTGGATGGCTCAGTTGGTTAAGCATCTGCCTTCAGCTTCAGGTCATGATCCCAGGGTCCCGGGATGGAGCCCCACATCAGGCTCCCTGCTCAGGTGAAGTCTTCTTCTCCCTCTCCCTCTGTCCCTTCCCCCTACCTGGGCATGCACACTCTCTCTATCTCTCTCAAATGAATGAATACAATATTTAAAAAAAAAAAAGAAAAAAGAAAAATCTCATGAAGATCAAATAAGACTTAAATTTAATAAAAAGCAAAAGTCAAACTACTTAGAAAAAATACAGAATGATGTCATTATGACTTCAAGTAAGATATTGCTTTCTTAAACAGATTAGAAAAGCACAATTAGTAAAGGAAAAGATTGATAAAATAGCCAATCTTACATTTGACATTAATACTAAATTTAAAATTTTGGTAGAAAAAGTTCTTCTCATTAGTGCTCCCCACTAAACAGCAAAAATCAAGGCAGATGTTTGAGGAAGATATTTAGAACATATACAGCTAACTAGATCATATTAATACTCTCCTAACTCGGTAAGACAAATAATCCAATAAAAATATCAAACTAATAGAAATAGGTATTTCATAGATGCAGAAACCCCAATAACTAATTAAAGAAAAGGTGCAGTCTCATCATGTACCAAGATAATGGAAATTAAAATCATAATACCATTTCCCATCATCAGATAAACAAAAACCTGTCAAATAACAATATTAAAGTTTGATGTAGATAGAGAAAAATGAGAATTTTTATACATGTCAAGAACAGGGAGGGTGAGAGGAGTGGGAGAATGGGTAAGGCTTGACTCCACTTTAAAAGCTAAGGAGTTAGCTTACAACAGTGTTACAGAGACTAGCAGAAGACTAGAGACAGCTAGGTCAAAGAGATGGACCCAGGACACAGTATACAGCAGAATCTTGACATTCACATTGGTTTTTCCTTGTCTCCTAAGTACTGCATGGGGGACGCACAAGAGCCCACATGGATTTTGTACGTGCCTTGCATTTGTATCACAGCTGAGGGATGCTGAGCTTAAAAAAAGCTTAGTATTGGGGCCGAGTGGCTCAGAGGGTTAAAGTCTCTGCCTTTGGCTCGGGTCGTGACCTCAGGGTCCTGGGATCAAGCTCTGCTCTGGCTCTCTGCTCTGTGGGGAGACTGCTTCCCCCTCTCTCTCTGCCTGCCTCTCTGCCTACTTGTGATCTCTGTCTGTCAAATAAATAAATAAAATCTTTAAGAAAAAAAAAAAAGCTTAGTATCTCTTTCTCTCTCTTTCCCCCTTTGCTCATTCATTTTGTTTCTTAAATTCCACCTATGAGAGGTATGAGAGATAGAGGGTATTTGTGCTTCTCTGACTGACTTATTTCACTTAGCATAATACTCTTCAGCTTCAAACCAAGAAAATGACTCCAAACTCTAGAGAACAAACTGTTCGTTACCAGAAGGGACGGGGGAGGAGTGTGTGGGGGGTGGAGGGGGTGATGGGTTAATAAGGTGATAAGGATTAAGGAGGCACTTGTGATGAGCACTGGGGTTGTATGAAAGTGTGGAACCACTATGTTGTATACCTGAAACTCTCATTCTACTGGGTGCTAACTAACTGGAATTTAAATAAAAACTTAAAAGAAACCTTAGCATTTTATGACTGACAGTAACAAAACCTGCTCAGGCATCACCGAAGAGGGAAACATTTATTATACTGGACGTTAAACAGACTTTCCTTGCTCTAAAGGGAAACAATATCTGTTTTCTAAGGATGCTTGCACTACAAATGACCTTGGAGAGATAGGCTGGAATAAAAAGACAGGGCTTCTGTATACATGATATGCAAAAAAGCAAGACATCCGTGGGAAATTGTCTTCTAAAAATATAACCTTGATGAGTATGTAAACTGAAGAGCAATTTGGCAATAAAAACAATATTACAATGAGAACAGATAAACTCTTGCATTTGTATACACGCAAACAGGAATATTCATGGCATAGAAAGTATAGAAAATGATCTAAACCTCAATAAGAGATAAAATAATAAAATGTAATACAAAATAGAGCATGAAAAATGAATCTAAACTATATGTATCATGGATGAATTTCACAAAAGTGATATTGAGCTAAACTTAATTTTGAAACAGGCATACTATAAAAATTAAATTCAAAGTATGTATTTTGAAAAGGGATGCACAGATATGCATTGGATATAAAGAAATGCAAAACTTAGTAAATACTAAGTTCAAAATACTGGTCATGTGGGTTAAGAGAGCACCAAAAGAAGATGCAATTATATGGGGTAAACAAAGGACTTCACTCTAGAGTTGATGCTTAACCCACTGAGCCACCCAGGTACCCCAGGCAACTTACTTTTTATTTTTACATTTTTTTCGAGAGGGAGAGAAAGATATGTAGGGGCAGAGGGAGAGGGAAAGAGAGAACCTTAAGCAGGTTCCACTCCCAGCATGGAGCCCCATGCTCCTGAGTCAAAATCAAGAGTCAGACACTTAACCTACTGAGTCACCCAAGTTTCCCTACAAGACCACTGAGATGCAGATGGTCCACGAGCTACATTTGGTGAGGCATAGCTCAGTCTTGCTAGACCACCTCACTGATACTAGTAGCTTCTTCTAACACCTCTACATTGATGACTGCCTAACTTGCAGTCATCTTCAAGTTAAAAACATAATAAAAACAAAAACAACCCCCCCACTATATCTGGTAGTCTTTATATGTACCAAGCACTATGTTAACTATATTATACTTATTATATCTAATCTAGCACAACCCCTAGTAAGTAGGAACTAATACTAACCTTGTTTTACAGATAAGGAAACTGAGGCAGGGAGAAGTTAACATAACTCTTTTAAGGTGATGTAGCCAAAGAGTAGCGACTGCAAAATTTGTTTACACATGAAATGACTCTTTCACTCATCACTTTTTCCTTGCTCCCCCAGAATTTATGCATCACTTACTTTTTTTTTTTAACCAGAGCCTTTATTTATTTAGTTATAATATACTTAGAGTATTTTTTTGCATATAGATTATAAGCCAGAAATAATTTCTTCTTTTTTTTTTGGCAGAAATAATTTCTTAATAACTTTTATACCTGCAGTGTCTGGTCATTAACTTGATAAAGATATGATCAGATTAAATTCTAGCATGTAGTGTATTTCTAACTGGCCTTCAAGGGGTGAAGCAGGAAATCCAACTTACTTAGCAATAACTACGTACTATCACTGAATCTACACGAAGGGTAAAAATGGACAAAAAACCTAATTGCTCAGAAAGCATTTTACTCAGGCTTAGTTGGTACTAGAGACTACAAAGTTCCTATTAGTTCTGGAGGCCAAGTATTCTATAAGTTAATAGAATGTAAGTGACAATTTCTTTCACTGCTTTTAGATTTTTAACTGAAGGCAAAGTACTATTATTTCAGAAGATAGATAAAAGTAGTTTAAACTCACAAAAATATATACAGAATGATTTGACATTTAACTATTATCTAAGAACAAGCAAGTTTAATCAAGGTGAACTTTTCTGGATGTTAATGTAAGTTCAAAACCACCCAATATTTGTAGTGCATCCCCAGAGAGGATTGTAGGTATTCTGTTGTTAAAATGAGATGCTCTCCTCAAGTCATTTTAGTTGGCAGATTCAATGATGTTGTTACTTACTACAAATTCTAGAGTACATAACTTCATATGTGTATTAAAAAAGCAATAACTTTGGTTCCAAGTCTTTAATTTTAAAGCTGCAATGAAAGTATATACTTCAGCAGTTGAGGAATAAGCAATTAAATATTTCATATTATATCTCAGCGAGCTGTGCAAAACGTAAAAATGTCAAATTAGTGCAGTGTTTGCACATACACAAAAGAAAATGCAACAACAATCCACTGTTTGGAGGTAATACCACAAAACCCTCACAGAATGTGTCACCCTAATCATAAGCGTACCCCATACACATGTTCATATGAAAGCAATGTGTTAAAAAAATTCTTATCAAGTTTTTTTTTTTTTTTTTTTTTTTTTTTACTTTCCATTTAGCTTTTACTTTTCCTAGGGGATACATTCCTTTCAAATGATTTAGGGGATGGCCTCAAGACCTAGAAATCCCCTACAGTGAAGCATTTTATTAAAAGCTGTAGTTTAATGTTTTTACCACAGAAGATAGCTAAAATGCTATTGTTGAAAAGGTTTCAGAAGGAAAAAAAAAACCACAATTTTTTTTAAGTTTTAAAAGGAATAAAATTAGCTCCTTTAAGTAGAAAACTGCAATGAATTCTGAAATGTGGCTAAAGAGGGGAAAGCTGCTGTCTCTTCCTTTTTGACATAAACCTCTTTCAGCATGATAATGAACTCCAGTGAAAGATACTGTGTAAGTGAGAACCTAAAGGAGAAAAGAGAGTACATCAACTGAATATAAGACATATACACGTTTATGCCATTTATTTTGATGTAACCTGTAAACAAGATATTGATAGGGATGCCTGGATGACTCAGTCGGTTAAGTGGTTAAGTGTCTGCTTTCAGCTCAGGTTCTGATCTCAGCATCCTAGCACTGAGCCAGGCAACAGGGCTCCCTGCTCGGCAGGGAGTCTGCTTCTCCCTCTGCCCCTTCCCCCTTCTTGTGCGCCTCTCTCTCTCAAATGAATAAATTAAAAATCTTTTAAAGAAAAGAAAGATACTGATGTACCCATTTTATCAGAAACTTCCATTTGTGTTTACCAGCTACATTATTAGTAAAAATAACAGCTGATGTTAAAAACCCAGGTATTACAGACTTAAATCATATACTCTTATGATCATTCCAAAGAGTCTAAACTAGCTAAGATAATGTTTTGATGGGTTAAAATCCAGATGCCTTATAGCCTCAAATAAAGGCGACCTGGGCTTTAAGATACACTGTTATTTTAGTAACACCTTAGGGGTTAAAGAGTTAATAAATACTATGGCAATAAATGTACCTTATTTCTTTTTTCTACTAAGAATAGTAGTATATATTTATCCTTTAATTACATGCCTTTTCTTCCTTCATTAGTACAAATTTGAGTCTTACTCTTTTTGCACTCAATATGAAATCTTCTGAATTAGAGGCACTTTTCAACACCCTTGAAATATTTGGTTTTTCAAACTTTGCTCAAGATATTAATGCCTTTGGAAGTGACAGTACATTCTTTTAGATACACAGATGTTTAATAGTTTTTGTCTGTCCTTCGTCTTTGGAAGCTAGAGTGATTTTTCTTAACTGAATCATGGTTAGCGAAAGTTAGATAGCTTTGCTTGAAAGCTAGCCTGAAGCGTTCAGCTGACTGATTTGTAAGGAGTCCTTCTACAAACTACATCAGCATCTGCTGACTGAAGATAATGGGTTGTCTTCTGAGGTATGTGGGAAACACCTACTGTTTTTCATTGCATTTCCATTGTTACAAATGGGATCGGTCAATGCCAAGTACACAGTTTTTGTCTCTCGGTGTATATCACGCTACAATATTAAAGGCTTTTTAGAAAGTATGTAGGGATCCTGTTCTTTAGTGTCTCACTTAGAGAATTTATTGTGTTTCAAGAGACTTGTAACACTCACCATCCCATAATTATTGTAACATTGTAAATATTGTAAAAACCCCAGTATTAGACTCTTTTTTTTTCTTATTATGTTATGTTAGAGATCTGTGTTTAAATCAGAAGTCTAAGAATGCTAATAATGTAACTGTGGTGGCCGTCAAATTGACAGAAATCTACACAGAGCAAGGTCTGTATCTGTATAGACAATGTTATCTGGTAAATAACTTCTTCTATTGCCTAAATGCTGGCAAGCTCATTTTAATAACTACCATATAATGGATTCCAAATATGCAACACAAGAAACGTGGAGTAGGGAAACAGAATTGAGAAATTAGATCAGTACTGTCTTTCAGCACAGATGGCCTTGTACTTCATTGTAATCTTACTTGGTAAAATTCGGTAACAGTCATAGTGACACTAAAATCTTCTGACTTGAAAATATATTCTCATAATTTAACATAAGTGATGCACATATTCATGTATATTTTAATTTCAGATTTATCCATAAACAAAATAACAGATGCTACTTAATAGTGATCTCAGTTAATAACTGGTTAATAACATTTCAGGAAAGTGATCTAAGTAACCATTGTTTACCAATATGATGAATGTTCTAATTTTGAAGAGGATGGAGAAACGTGAAAAATGTCTAACATAATGTAAAGTTAAAGTAGCAGAGTGCAAAATGTAAACAATATGATTGTGGTTGTATAAAATACATAAACCTACTGAAAGGTTATGCAAAATAAGAACAGCTGTTTCAGGCGGTGAGATTCTGCATGATTAAAAAAAAAAAAAAATTCCTGGGGCACCTGGGTGGTCAGTGGTTGGGCAACTGCCTTTCACTCAGGTCATGATCCAGGTCTCCCATTCGACTCCCTGCTCTGCGGAAAACCTGCTTTTCCCTTTCCAACTCCCCCTGCTTGTGTTCCTTCTCTCACTGTGTGTGTGTGTGTGTGTGTCTCTCTGTCAAATAAATAAATAAATAAATAAATAAGGTTTTAAAAAAGTTCCTTTGATATTATATTAACTGGTAATAGGACAACTAACCACCATACAATATCTGGGAAATCTGATTCCAAAGGGTGGGGTTCAGAATAATGTTACAGCATAAGATTGAGGCATATTAGAAAGCTACATTCACTAGCAATTAGAGAAAGTGCAGATTTCATAATTTGTTCTAGAAATTGAATATTATTTATATTTCTAAAATTGAATTTTGCTTACCTCATTCCAATGATGAAAAAAATTTTTTTTTTAAAACTGATTCTTGATAATTCAAGTTAAACTCATATGTTTAAGATTTGCACTTGATAAACTCAGATTTCAAACCCAATCACTTAGAGTACTGAGTACTACCTGGGGAGGTAACTAAACCCACTCCCTAGTTTAAGTGCTCCTGACATGGTAGTAGAGAGGATGCCTATTGTTTAGATTATCCTGTCTCCTACTGAACTTCTCTCGACTTAGTCAATTTTATTTGGTCTTTCTTATCCTCTACTAGCATATTTTGCTTATATCTTTGAAACTGCCTTGGCTTCTGGGTCAATATTTCTATTCAGCCTGTGTCTTTGGCAAATCACAAGTTCTTTGGGTCTAAGCATTTTCTCTGCCCTTTCTCAAATCTTGACTGCTTCTCCAGCACCACAACGAGGCAAAAGACTAGCCAGGCCCTGGGACCTGAAAATCTGACTCACTCTGGGCTACTGTGCTACTCCAGGGCTCACCCTGCCAGGACCCAGAGCTTCCAGGCCATTCTTTGTGGGCTACACACTGGGAGACAAGCATAGCCTTAACTACTCACGTGGGTTATAGGTGCCTTTCTCAGGGAACGTTTAGACTTACTCTATTGCTCTTCCCTTACTTTTATAAAATACTCCTTGTGCCAGGGGATTCTGTGTATTTGCACTGGAATTTCTTCCAGTGTTTGCATCCCTGACATAAACGCTTTGGACTCAACACTTTTTTTTTTTTTTTTAAGATTTTATTTATTTATTTATTTATTTATTTTTTTTTTAAGATTTTATTTATTTATTTGACAGACAGATCACAAGTAGGCAGAGAGGCAGGCAGAGAGAGAGGAGGAAGCAGGCTCCCTGCTGAGCAGACAGCCCGATGCGGGGCTCGATCCCAGGACCCTGGGATCATGACCTGAGCCAAAGGCAGAGGCTTTAATCCACTGAGCCACCCAGGCACCCCATGGACCCAACACTTTCCTCTCTCAACCACCTTCTGCCTACTTCACTACCACAACTTCCATCTGATTTAAAGCTTGGGCTCTCAAGGCTACTGTTTTTACTTAGATTTTTATCTATCATTTTATCTTAGATTTTAAAATCAATTCAAAGCTCATTAGCCATTTTTTAAGTTTTGTGCTACTGGGTTTGTCTTCACATTCTTGGAAAGTATCTTCACATTAATGGACCATATCCTCAATATCCTCTGTTGTAACATTAAATAATAATGGAGCAATTGATTAAAAAAGGATTACAATAATTTTAAAAATGCACTTGTTAATATTTCAAATTCCCAACTGTCCTTTAGCAATCAAAGTTTTAAACTTACATGATAAACTAATGTCAAGGAAGATTAGAAAGACATGGCATTTAGCTTTGAATGTTTTGATTCCCTACAGGTTTTCTAATATATATTCCTTACCATATAGTTAACCCGATTACAAAAAAAAGAAAAGAACAAAATAACTCTCAGGTAAAGAAAGCACTGAACGGGTCCACAGCTTCAGTGAAGCTTAGTCTTTTAGTTTGCTAAGTTCTTTTTTCCTTGTCTACCTAATGAACCACTGCTCATGTAGGGATGTAAGCTGGAGATTTGGCAGCCTCTGGAAAATACCGCTGGTGTATAAATGAAAGACACTGTAAATATATTTCAAGGATGAATCAAAAATGAGAACTAAACATAAGGCACATAGAAAAAAGTCTTCAGTGATAACCAAATGAAACATTCTTGCTCAATGACCGTAGAAATGGAAGAAATAGAAGAAAAATCAAGCCAAAAACTTTCTAACTATACCAAGGGTTTTATGACTTAAAGTTAAAAATGTAGTTCCAGAAAAAATAAGACAACTATTAGATTAGAACTTTGAATAAAAGGTCTTTTAGCTCCCTGAAAAAAATTTAGTTTCTGGTGAAGGGTTTGAAACAAAGACTAGCATTTTACACAGTTTTAACTATTTAGTATATATCTTTTAGGTGACTTAACTTTACATTTCCAATGTAACCTTTTAAAATATATTAGAAAAATTACATGAGATTATTATTATATACCTAATATTTATGAGTGACTACTATCTGTTCTAAACAATGTAGTTATTTACTTTAATCCCAAGTAATTCAATGAGTTAAATTAACTTTCAATTTTAATTAAATGTCAATCCATATTATTATATTTTCACCTATTCTAGTACCATGTGTAGATTTACTGTTTCAAAAAATAAAAACTCAAAAAGTAAACTAATAAAAGAGGAGATAAAAAGAATAAATATGGTATTTCAGAAGACACAGAACAGATTGAATGTTCAAATGAATCTTGCTTTCTTTTCTCACCCCTCGCATGAACATTTTGGAGCATTTGTAACATACATGGCATTTGAAAGGTAATTGCTAATACTTAGCTTAGGGAGTGCTCAAGGAAACATCTTTGTTTTTTGAACTTTGCAGAACACATTTATCTTCAGTTGCATGAATAAAGGTAAAGTTTTTTCTCTGAACCCCAAACAGAAATAGACCCATAAATACAGAGAATAAACTGGTGGTTGCCAGAAGGGAGGGGGCTGGGCAAAATAGGTGAAGGGGATTGAGAGGCACAGGCCTCCAGTTATGGAATGAATAAGTCACAGGAAGGAAAGGTACAGCATAAGAAATATAGTCAATGATGTTGTAAGAGCACTGTATGGTGACAGATGGGAGCCACAATTGTGGTAATAGCATAATATATAGAGTTTTCCAAATACTATGTTGAACACCTGAAACTAATATAACATGGTATGTCAACTAGTCTTCAGTAAGAAAAAGGGGGCAAGGGGAGGGGAGGAAAGGGAAGGGAGAAAAGTATTATTTTATGTTTTATGGAGTTATTTAGTATAACTTTAATGAATTGTAATCATGATTGTATAAATACTGAATAACAGAGTTTACACGCGTTTTGGTAGAATTTAAAAGATTTTATGTAAAATGGATAGAGCATATGAAGGTCAAGTTTAGATAAATCTTAATGCAATAATTAAATGATCTTTCTTCAGTTTATTAAAAAAGAGTTATTTTGGCTTAAATAATAGAACTTGTGTTAAATTCCAATAACCACAATTTCATCAAAACAATTTCACCCAACGCTTTCCCTGATTACTGGGCATTTTTTGATAATGAGCATTTTTCTCTTTATAATTGTAATAAAATTTTTAAGGTAAAAAGGGAACAAAAGGTGAATGTTTGATAAAGTTCCTATGTAGGCTTAAACAAGCACATACGTTATTGTGTAGGGGATCTGAATACAGGTGGTTCTGATTCAGACAAATGGTTAGTTTGGTCACAGTCAGGCTAACATATCTTTTTTTTTTTTAAAAGATTTTATTTATTTATTTGACAGAGAGAGATCACAAGTAGGCAGAGAGGCAGGCAGAGAGAGAGGGAAGCAGGCTCCCTGCCGAGCAAAGAGCCTGATGTGGGGCTTGATCCCAGGATCCTGAGATCATGACCTGAGCCGAAGGCAGAGGCTTAACCCACTGAGCCACCCAGGTGCCCCCAGGCTAACATATCTTTACCTGTGGGAAAATGTCCCATTATGAAAAACATGAATTTTCAAGACATAAGCAGCAACTTTGTTAAAAATGGAGTATAAACTTCATTTAAGGAACATGAAATAATATTCACTTTCAAATATAAAAATGTAGTTACAGTACATTCATATTTCAATACTATAATTAAATTTCTAGGAAGAAACCTGACAACCACAGTGTTCTTTATATAGAAATTAAGAAACTAATTGCAAAGATTAAGGTTATTTAAGAATTCTCTAATGTGTTTTTCACACAAATCATATTAAAATAGGCTCCCTCCCATTCACTGTGACCTCGGTCAGTAGGGTGCCTACATGGTAACTTCTGTATAGTATATCCCTTAATTCAAGCCCTAGACACCAGGAAAGCTGATCCTTCCAAAGTGCATTTGATTAATTGTCAGCCACTTATGGAATTACAGTTTGGGATGACAGCTGGGAATATTCAAAGTATTTTTGTCTTCCAAGAAAAGTAAAAAAAAATAAAATAAAATAATAGCTACCAACTTTTTGAGGACTTTTTGAAGACTCACCATTTCCAGGTATCGCACTGAATATTCTACACGTTATTTTTCATTTAATTTTTATAAAAATCCAGTGAAGTTAGTAGTCTTATCCTTATTTCCTTAGTCAAGGAAACTTAAAGAACTGATACTTCCCCAGGACACATAGCTAGTAAGAAGCAAGAGATGATACAGAAATTCAATATTGTCCAATTTTAAGGCTTTCCTATTCCTAATCACTATTCTCCTCTTCCTATTATTATATTATTTATTATATATTATATTAAATGTGTTGCCTTCACAAATTTTTCTGACCAATGTGTACTTTATTCACATTCCCTTAGAATATGGATAAAGGATGAAGGGATAAAGGACTTTTACACTAGGGAGGTCTTAATTATGTTGAATTGCATTACATAGCAATGAGTGATAGATTTAAGAAAACGAATCTATCTTTAGGAGAATGGTTAGTCATACAAAAAGCTTTTGATTTTGTGAGTCCTGGTAGTTTAAGAGAATGCGGGTTCTGCTTTTGAATTTTATTTCAGGACTCCAGTGAAAGTATGCCTGGTTGGGCTGAGTTCTGTGATCATAACTGTTATATAAATCATTAAGACAGGGTATTTCCTATTGCCTCAGGACAGAATTTGCGTGTATTATGGGCATAACCCCTCCACCATGAACTTATTACTTTCATGTGTTAAAACAAAACATCAACATTGAGAACCACCCAAAAGACCATATATAACAGTAAAAATAATCATTCTTTAGCAGGTAATGATAAATTACTACAGAAGAAAAACTGGTTTTCTATCAAGTTTGGAAATAATGCAGTCTAATTATTTTCTTGCCATGCTTGGATCAGCAGGTGAAAGAATACCTCAGCCTAAAGATTAATTCCTTATAAATTTCAACCTTAAACCAGAATTAAGCAGCTTAGTCAGCACCTTTCTTCATAAGTTACTGTTTCTAGAATGTACAAATACATCAGTAGTTAGGGTTTGGACTCTGGCATTTAATTTTGGCATTTCTTTGATAGAAGGGGATCATGATCACTTCCTTCAATTATTTTTGTGGATAACCTGGTGTGCTGCTTTACATCATTAATATTTTACTTCTGCTATGTCCTGGGTTTATTACTAATAGTTTTACATTTTGATCCTATAAATGTTACCTGACTTTCCATATCTCATCAACAACTTCTTCTTTTACCATGCATTCCTCGCTTCTAGTAAATTCTGATTCCCACCCCTCCTACATATTGCCACCAAAGTAATTTAATCTTATTTTCCTACTTAAATGAGCTAAGTGATTACTCTTTTGTAATATTGTTTAAAATAATAGCTAACATTATTGAGCACACAGTATGTGTTTTGACTAATTATTCAGTTTAACTTAGTTGAAATCTATAATATCCCTATGAATATATTCTAAGTTTTCTCCCATCCAAGTACTAACCAGGCCCGACCCTGCTTAGCTTCCGAGATCAGACGAGATCGGGCGCGTTCAGGGTGGTATGGCCGTAGACTATTCTAAGTTTTCTTAGACTATTTTAGCTTAATACAAATTAAATAGATATCCTCTTAGGCAATTAATTTGACACTCTAGGAGAAGCCTCAGGTTAATATGTTTTAATAAATTTTATATAATAGAAATAATGATGTAAAAATTTAAATGTATTGCTGTTACAGTTTTAATTCAATCATTGACAATGATAAAAAGTCTTAATCATCAAATATTCTAAAATTAAAGGCTTAGAAGAAAAAACAGTAAGAAAAGCAATGCTTACATAGATGTATAAATAAAGATTAGCATATCTTACTGTATTTTGGATTTTAAAAAAGTCAATAATATTCTCTTTTCATGGGAAACATTATGCAACTTCATTGACTGATACATTTATTTATTCATCCAAACTCATTGGCACAAAAAACAGTAACAATGAGGACTCTAGCAGAGTAATTTTTTTATATTGTATCAGTGTTAAATTGATACTGGAAGGGTGAGTGGACAATAATATCGAAGTATCATATAAAATATATTAAGATAGTTAAATATAATTTAAACTATAAATTATAATATAAAAATTATATAATATATAATATAAAAATATTTCAAACTGTGCAGTTTTTTTCTGAGTCAGAAAAAATTTAGATTTAAAATTTTCTTACATGTAAAGTCTTATTTTCTAGTGATTTTATGGCCAATGAGACACAATACTTTTCTTAGTGAAAGAAATAGAGCAGTGTCACTGGAAATGCTACTTTCTAACCCATTTCCAGTCCCCTGGCTTTTTAGCAAGAGAACCCAACTGTTTCTGAGCCTCCCTTTAAACAAGATGTGGTCATGTGACTGAATCCTTGCCAATGAGATAGAGGTAGAAATGCCAGTTGGTGGTTCTGGGAAGACTAGTAAAGAAAGCTTAATCAACTAAGAAGGGCTTTTATTCATTTGTTGGTTTTTAAGGATTTTAATTTTTATCTTTGTCTTTACCTCACTAGGGTATGTGATTCAGTTGTGATGTCTCAAACTATAGCAGCTACCTTAGTAACCTCAAGCATGAAAGTCATGTCCTCTGATAGTGAAAAAGAAAGCTACAACTTTCGCCTCTAATGATACTATGGAGCATGCATCAGCACTGGATTACCCATGACCAAACTAATTCTTCCTGAGAGAGAACTAAATAAATATCTCATTGAGGCTCCTATTTATTTTGGACTTTTTAGTTGTATACAGCTAAACATAATCTTAATTACTAGAGATACCAACAATTTGTTTTCTATACATCTTAAGGAGAAAAAAAAAAAGCTGTTGAGTTTACTCAATGTAAAACTGTAAAAACCGTAACATAAAATTTTCTGGACATTTTTAATAAATTAGGGAATGGTTTTGTTAGCACTGCTTTCTATCAGAGATTCACTTTGCAGAACTGCAATTTAAGATCTATCAATATATCGACATCAAGGAAAAAGTAAAAGTATGTTTGTTTCATCTTGTTATTGCAAAACAATTCTGTGTAACAAATAGCCAGAAATTCTTAATGGCATGAAACAGTAAGCATTTATTCCTTGCTTGTGCATCTATAGGTTGATTGGGTTTTAGATTATTTAAGCTTGGCCTAACTGGGCTTGCTTCCAGTCATAGGTTGAATTCAGGTCAGCCCCACATGTCTCTTATCTTTTTTGGATCACCAAAGTACCTAAGGCAGGTTTCATCATTGTTGAAGTCAAATGGTTTTGAGGGTGAGTAGAAGTTTGCAAGGTCTTTTAATGACTGTGCTTAGAACTAACCTCTATCATTTCTACATATATGACAAAGGTAAATCACATAACCAAGTTGCACATCTGTGAGTACAGGATATACTATTTCCAAAGACCAGAACTGGGGAGAAATAAACTTTCAATGAGCAATAAACTAATAAATTACAATGTTGTATTAGAACTTTGACTGTATCACACATTTCCAGTGAAAACATTTTCTTATTAAAGGGAAAGTATCAAAATATGTAAGTTCTTAGAACTTAAAAATTAAAGAAGTATCATATTGCCATATAATCGCATCTTTATATTTCTTTTTACATATCACACTTAAGAGGAACATTTTTTAAAGCCAACATGTACCTCATTCTAAAAAATATATCAACTATAAATGGTTAGCTAGATACGTGTTTGCCATAACACAAAACTGATTCCAATTTTAAAGTTATATTTATTTATTTATTTATTTATTTTTAAGATTTCATTTATTTGTTAGAGAAAGAGAGAGTGTGTGAGAGTAAGCAGCACAAGCAGGGGGAGCTGCCCACAGAGGGAGAAGGAGGCTCCCTACAGAGCAAGAAGCCTAATGAGGGACTTGATGCCAGAACTCTGGGATCACAACCTAGCCAAAGACAGACACTTAACTGACTGAGCTACCCAGGCATCCTTGCTTCCAATTTTAGGAAAAAGATAATTACTGAAATTATTCTATAGCTGTCCTTAGGAAACACTGGCAATTTATCAGCAGTCTTTTGTTTAAAGAAATGCTACTTTGGTGTCCCCCCAAATAAACTGATAATTAAAGAAATCAATGTTTTATTACATAAGTATATTTAAATGATTTTCCAGAAAACTTGTCATATATTTATCCATATGTGAAATCATATTTTGATTATTACTCCTTATTAATATATTTTATTTGAATTTATTAAGCATAAAATCCAATATTGGTGTCTACTGAAGAATGCCTGTGCTTAAATATTGTTTACACTTGACATCATCCTTACATCTATGCCTTGTATTCCTGTTGATTTCCAGAAAGATGTCTTAATCATCAAAAATGCTCTTAAAATATTACTTTGAAAAGTCAAACAATATATTACGCAAAGGTGTATACTGAGGCAATTCAACATTTTGAAACTGCATTTTCTTTATTTTTTTAAGATTTTATTTGTCAATCTTCAGAGAGAGAGAAAGAGAGAGCATACAAACCAGGGAGCAGCAGGCAGACAGAGAAGCCGACTCCGCAGTAAGCAACCCGAAATGGCATTTCCCATCAGAAATGCCAATTATATTTTATTTTAATGGAAAATGTTGTACAATATCATTGACTGATTGTCATTCAAAGCTATCTATTGAGAGCCTATTATTAAAAAAAAAAATGAGACAGAATCCTTGTCCTTCATAGAGCTTAAAACTGAAAATAGTAATGGTCTTATTGAGATGTTGGGGGGATTGTAAGAGTTAATAGATGTAAAGCACTCAAAACAATGTTTAACACAAATTAAGCATTACATATGTGTTAGCTAATACAAGAATAATTACATCTGCTAGTCTTCCTACTAGTGTTACTGAGAAGCAAGTGGTATGTATGTGGAAAGGATACAGTGAGAGAGAAATTAATTTAATTATCACTGAAAAATGTGTAATTATAAGTCTGGGAATCATAACATGATTAACATGGGGATCTGGCCTAGTTTGGGGACTGTAATCATCTTTATTCGTTTTCTTTAATTGGAAAATTTACCTACTTAAATTACAGCTAGACCTTAATTTTATTTTTTTTTATTGGTTTCAAGTTTTTATTTGAATTCCAGTTAGTTAACATACAGTGTAATACTAGTTTCAAGTGTAGAATTTAGTGATTCACCACTTACATACAACACCCAGTGCTCATCACAAGCGTCCTCCTTAATCCCCATCCCCTATTTAGCCCACCTCCCTCCAGCAGCCCTCAGGTTGTTCTCTATAGTCAAGAGTCTCCTTTATGGTTTGCCTTTCTCTTTTATTGTTTTTCCCCTATGTTCAAGTGTTTTGTTTCTTAATTTGCAATAACATGGATGGAGCTAGAGAGTATTCTGCTAAGTGAAATAAATCAGTCAGAGAAAGAAAAATACCATATGATTTCACGCATATGTGGAATTTAGATCCTAATTATAAAGCAAAAAAATGAAACCACAAAAGTATTAGAGGTAAACATTTTAGATGATTTTAACTCCTTGACTGTGCTAGGCTTTTCCAAGAACACTTCAAATTCAGAAACCATAAGATGGAAAAATTCAGTTGTATAAAAATTTTAAAAATATGCACAGTAAAAACATTTAAATGAGAATATAAGTACATGGAAGAATACTTCCAAAATATTGACATAATTCTTAATATATTTGGAAGGCTTTGGATAATCAAAAAGAAAAAAATATTACTAATTAAAAATGTATGGTTAACTATGGAAAACAATTTGGAGGAGGCAAGAGTTTATTCAGCAAAAGGCTCTGGTAATTTCACTGGCAAGAAACTGGACTTGGTAATCATGGAAGAGTTATATAAGGGTAAAAGGATTTGAGGGATATTCAAGAGATAAAATTGGTGGAAACTGGATGACCTGGATATGGGAAATGAAATAAAGGTAAGAGTCAAGAACTATTCCCAGTTTCTCTCTGGCCTGGGATGAATGATGAGACTATTCAATGTAATGGGGACACTAGAGGAAGACCAGGCTTCAGACAGAATAGGTCAGGATTTATTATGGCTGAGAGGCCAATGAGGCATCTGAGTGCAGATGTGTCAAGTGAGTAGGTCTAAGTAGGTAAAACCAAAACTCCAGGAACATTATTCATTGACATATTCTTTGGTACTTGATAAATAAAGTAAGTAATGGCAATCACATATCGTATAGTGGCTCCTTTAGAGCAAATACATGGAGGTTGAGAAAAAAAGTTATTAAAAGCAAATATTCTAGGGTAAGATTGTAAGACTGAATGGGGAGGGTAGGGGTTTGGCAAGAAAAAGAAATGGTTACATCAAAGTCATCCAAGTAATTCATATAAAGAATGCCAATCATTTTAATTAGTCAGATAGAATCAACAAAAATATTAGAACATGGTATAAATTTTAGGTCACATTAACCAAAGGTAGCATTTAGTTGTCAACAATGCTATTCTCCATGGAAAGGAAATTTAACAGGATTTTACCTCTTTCCAACTCTAGAGACACCATGAAATAAAGATATTGATTAATGGATCTAAGTTAAAAACTACAGACCCTAATGGAAAAAAAGTCATGTCACAAAGAGGAGATAGCTTAGCACATAATTTGTTTTCTCTCCTGCCCTTCATTATCGTTATAGATTGATCACTATTCAGGCTTTTTCTACCAAGAAGCCAAAAATTAATCACACCAGGTATAACAGGTTGGGAATGGATAACAATAGTTGCAGGCATATTGGTAACTTGAATATTTTCTTTCCTCCCTATTCTTTCTTTAAAAAAATAATTATATATGACAAAGCATTTCCAAAATAAGAGTAAAAATGGTTTCACTGAGAGGCAAATGAGTGCCTGTATTCCTGATGAATTCACATTAAACTCCATGGATTATAAGAATGTCAATTTCTAGGCTTAGACAATATACCCTATTTGTGTGAGACTATGGATTGGCAATGGCCTGGAGGAGTGGTTCATGGACCTACCCTATATGTTTCTGTGTAACATCTCATGAATCTATAGTTATTTCAAAATAAAAGTTTTTTTTTAATTTAAAATGACTCCATATTGAAAAGATTTTGAAATCACTGAAGCTTTATATAAGGGTGGGAAAAAGACACACACACAAACACACTTTACTAGTTATAGTAAAACTTAAAAATATCAAAGAAAAAGAAAATATTAGAAGCCCCTAGGAAGCAAGGATTATTCAACGATAAAAGATGGAAAATCACATTAACATCATGCTTCTCAATAGCACCAGTGCATACAAAAGACAATGAAAGCAATATTTTTAAGCTGTAAGGAAAGGAAAAAAAAAAAAACAACAGAATTAATGTCCAGCTAAACTATTGCACAACGATTGAATCCATGTGCAATAATTTAGTAATGTACCACAACTATGTGCCATAGTTATAGGCATTGAGGATAGCACAATGAATAAAATAAACCAAAATCTCTTATTCCATCCTTCTCTACCATTGTAAATGCTATTTCAACAATCTGCAATTGTCTCTAGCTTTCCCAACCACTCAGAAAGTCATGTTTAGGGACACCTGAGTGGCTCAGTTGGTTAAGTCGCTGCCGGAGGGCTCAGGTCATGATCCCAGGATCCTGGAATCTAGCTCCATATCAGATTCCCTGCTCAGCAGGGAGCCTACTTCTTCCTCTGCCTGCTGCTCCCCTGCCTGTGCTCATGTTCTCTCCCCCTTCATCCCTCTTTCTATCAGGGACAAATAAATAAAATCTTAAAAAAAAAAAAAGTCATGTTTACACCTTCCCTTTCCTTTGATGACCCAGGCTCACTGCTAGAGCTTAAAAAAAGTCCTTCTCAAGAAACAAGAAAGGTCTCAAAACACAACCTAACCCTACATAAAAAGGAGCTGGAGAAAGAACAGCAAAGAAAGCCTAAACCCAGCAGAAGAAGAGAAATCATAAAGATCAGAGCAGAAGTCAATGATATAGAAACCAAAAAAAGAACAGTAGAACAAATCAATGAAACTAGGAGCTGATTCTTTGAAAGAATTAGTAAGATTGATAAACCCCTGGCCAGACTTATCAAAAGAAAAGAGAAAGAACCCAAATTAATACAATCATGAATGAAAGAGGAGAGATCACAACCAACACCAAAGAAATACAAACAATTATAAAACATGTTATGTGCAACTATATGCCAGCAATTTGACAATCTGGAAGAAATGGATGCATTCCTAGAGACATATAAACTACCAAAACTGAAGCAGAAAGAAAAGAAAACTGAACGGACCCATAACCAGTAAGGAGATTGAAGTAGTCACCAAAAATCTCCCAATGAACAAGAGCCCAGGGCCAGATGGCTTCCAAAGGGAATTCTACCAAACCTTTACAGAAGAATTAACACCTATTCTGAAACTGTTCCAAAAAATAGAAATGGAAGGAAAACTTCCAAACTCATTTTATGAGGCATTACCTTGATCCCAAAACCAAACAAAGACCCCATCAAAACGGAGAATTACAGACCAATATCCTTGATGAACATAGATGCAAAAATTCTCACCAAAATCCTAGCCAATAGGATCCAACAGTACATTAAAAGGATTATTCACCATGACCAAGTGGGATTTATTCCTGGGCTGCAAGGTTGGTTCAATAGCCACAAATCAATCAATGTAATATAATACATTAATAAAGGAGAGAACAAGAACCATATGATACTCTCAATAGATAACTGAAAAAGCTTTTGACGAAGTACAGCATTCTTTCTTGATCTAAATTCTTGACAGTGTAGGGATAGAAGGTATATACCTCAATATCATCAAAGCCATCTATGAAAAACCCATAGTGAATATCATTCCCATTGGGGAAAAACTGAGAGATTTTCCCTTAAGGTCATGAACACATCAGGGATATCCACTATCACCACTGCTATTCAACATAGTACTAGAAGTCCTAGCCTCAACAATCAGACAACAAAAAGAAATTAAAGGCATCCAAACTGGCAAAGAAGAAGTCAAATTCTCAGTCTTTGCAGAAAACATGATACTTTATGTGGAAAGCCCAAAAGAATCAACTGCAAAACTGCAAGAACTCATACAGGAATTCAGTAAAGTGAGAATATAAAAATCAATGCACAGAAATCAGTTACATTTCTATATACCAACAGCAAGACAGAAGAAAGAAAAATTAAGGAGTTGATCCCATTGAAAATTGCACCCCAAACCATAAGATACCCAGGAATAAACTTAACCAAAGAGGCAAAGAATCTGTACTCAGAAAACTATAACGTACTCATGAAAGAAATTGAGGAAGACACAAAAGAAATGGAAATGCTCATGGACTGGAAGAATAAATATTGTGAAAATGTCTATGCTACCTAAAGCAACCTACACATTTAATGCAATCCCTATCAAAATACCCTCCATTTTTTTCAAAGAAATGGAACAAATAATCCGAAGATTTATCTGTTGAAAAAGAAAGCCACAGTTGGTGGCATCGCAATTCCAGACTTCAAGCTCTTAATATTAACTGTAATCATCAAGACAGTATGGTACTGGTACAAAAACAGACACATAGATCAATGGAACAGAACAGAGGGTCTAGAAATGGACCCTCGACTCTATGGTCAACTAATATTTGACAACGCAGGAAAGAATGTCTAATGAAAAAAAGACAGTCTCTTCAACAAATGGTATTGGGAAGATTAGACAGCCACATGCAGAAGAATGAAACTGGACCATTTCTTTATACCACACACAAAAATGGACTCAAAATGGATGAAAGACCTCAATTGAGACAGGAATCCATCAAAATCCTTGAGGAGAACACAGGCAGCAACCTCTTTGACCTCAGCCACAGCAAATTCTTCCTAGAAACCACCAAAAGCAAGGGAAGCAAGGACAAAAATGAACTATTGGGACTTCATCAAAATCAAAAGCTTTTGCACAGCAAAGAAGACAGTCAACAAAACCAAAAGACAACTGACAGAATGGGAGAAGATATTTGCATATGATGTATCAGATAAAGGGCTAGTATCCAAAATCTATAAAGAACTTAGCAAACTCAACACCCAAAGAAGAATCCAATCAAGAAATGGGCAGAAGACATGAACAGACATTTCTGCAAAGAAGACATCCAAATGGGCAACAGTGACATGAAAAAGTGTTCAATATCACTCGACATCAGGGAAATAGAAATCAAAACCACAGTGAGATACCAAAATCACACCAGTCAGAATGGCTAAAATTAACCAGTCAGGAAATGACAGATATTGGTGAGTATACAGAGAAAGGGGAACCCTCCTACACTGTTGGTGGGAATGCAAGCTGGTACAGGCACTCTGGAAAACAGTATGGATGTTGCTCAAAAAGCTGAAAATAGAGCTGCTCTATGATCCAGCAATGGAACTAGTGGGTATTTACCTTAAAGATACAAATGTTGTGAACCAAAGGGACACATGCACGAATGTTTATAGCAGCAATGTCCACAATGGCCAAACTATGGAAACTATGGAAACTATGGAAAGAACCTAGATGTTCCTCAACAGATGAATGGATGAAGAAGATGTAGTATGTGTGTATGTATATATATATATATATATATATATATATATATACATACATAAAATGGAATACTATGCAGCCATCAAAAAAACCGAAATCTTGCCATTTGCAACAATGTGGATGGTACTAGAGGGTATTATGCTAAGCAAAATAAGTCAATCTGAGAAAGACAATTATCATATGATTTCTCTGATATGAAGAATTTGAGAGGCTGGATGGGGAATTGTGGGAGGTAGGGAGGGAAAAAATGAAACAAGATGGGACTGGGGAGGTAGACAGACCATACAAGGCTCTTCATCTTAGGAAACAAACTGACGGTTGCTGGGGGGTGTAGAGGGATAGGGTGACTGGGTTACTGATGTGGGGGAGGGTATGTGCTATGGTGAGTGCTGTGAATTGTGTAAGACTGATGATTCACAGACCTGTACCCCTGAAGCAAATAATACATTATATTTAATTTTTTAAAAAAATGGAGAACTGAGCCTGTGGCCAAGGATGGAGCTTTCCTGGACCATTCTGGCAATGCAATCTTAACTGAAGAACTATGGCTAAGCCTGGAAGTCTGGAAGTAGACTTAAAGAGAAATAGCTGTGGCTTGTGCAATGATCTTAATCATTCATCTCCATGAACAATGTTGCCTGTGCTTCTGGAGCTTTTAGCAATAACTTCATAAGGCATACAGTTCCTATTCTGGTCCAAATCCAGAGTTACTGATGAACTTCATTCTTTCATTCCCCTTCTCATGGGGTACATAAGCACAACTTATTATTTTCTCTCTTTCCCCTTGCTTTACAAGAGAGGGTTTTATGTAACACATATGCAAATGTATAAGTAATATAATGTCTTCATATAAAAAGACATTTCTATTTTTAAATTAGTGTTAGTTCATTTTTTTTAAACAAGGTCACCCAGATCTTAATTTTGATAAACTTTTAATGTTTGAATTCTTACTTTTTGCTTTTTACTTCTCAATATCCATGTAAGTGATAAATAGTGGAATTTTTATCATGTACCATCATTAATTTACTAAAAAAATTAATTGAATGCATACTATCTGTCAGGAACTTAACTAGACTGAGATATAGTGTTCCTCATATAGACACTAGGAATGCCCAATTTAAAAAGTTAATAATAACAACAGGACTAAGAATAAAAGAAAAATGCCCAGTTTTCACAAAGCTAACATTTTGGCTGTGGGCAACAATACTAAAGGATAATGAAATCATAACATACCAGAGAGCAAAAAGTGTGATAAGACAAAAAACTCAGAAAAGTTGAATAATGAACAAGGAATCTCACAAAAATTACAGTGAAAGAAAAACTCTACCTTATATAGAATACAGTTTGTTAGTGACATCACCTGGATTTTGCATTATGACAGTATACTCATGACCCCACATGAACCTTCTAGACTTGTGGAAACACGAAGTGCTTTTTTTTTTTTTTTAATAGTTTTTCTTCTATTTCAAGTAGAACTTTTTGTTGCATTTGCTTTTTTTCCTATTTATTTATTTATTTTAAAATTTCTTTTCTGCGTAACAGTATTGTTTTATAATTATTTAAAATGATAGTTTTTGCAGCTCTATGTGGTTTACACATAATACTAGAATTTTATCACTAAAAAAAAAAAAAAAAAACAAAGAACATTACTTGACAAGATTTGTTCACCAGAAATTTAGGAGAGAAAAGGCATCCAATGGAGTTGGAATGTCTTAAAAGCGAAAAGCTCCAGGATGGTTAAGGACTGAATACTTAAATCTGGTTATTTGGTTTATATTTCTGTTTTTATATGTATTAGCTATTTGTATTTGGACACAAAGAAGAAATTGAAGGCAATAGTTTCCTCAGCAGTAATAAGGATGGTCTTTGTAATCCACTGTAGCAGTAAAACTGCTGAGTATTTGAACATTGTGGAATATCTAATTCTGTACATGACATGCACTATTAACACCACATCTTAATCCACTATTAGCTTTTCCATCCTATTAATGATTGAGCTGGCTGAACATTTGCTGCAAGTTCATGAAAGTCATTAATTAGATGGTGTGACAACAAAACCAAACATCTGAACTACAGAAGCATTTAAATTTAAAAACAGGTTTAAAGCTATGAAAAATAAACTGCCAAAACTACACAGAATATATTAAAAAATACCCATGTAATTACTGATAAAGTAAATAATATTTTATCGTATTTTTCTCAGATCTCTCTTAAAAAGAGATGAAACTACCCATTTAGGGAACTTGACCTCCTACCTATTTCCAGATACATTTCCTTCCTCCCTCAATCTGCATGAAAGAACTATATACAGGATGAACTTTTTTTTTTTAAATCTTTTCCCTGATATGCTTTATCCTTTTTCCAATATATGTTTGAATACATAGAAGTTATACTGGTTTGGGAAAAAAAAAAAGTATCTTCTAAAATTCTAAAATACTAGCATTTTTGCTATTCTAAAAGGAATTTTTCTACAAATGAGCTTTGTTTTGTTTTTAAAACAACTGCACTGTGTTCATACAGAAAATGTGTAATACGAGAGTTATAACAAGGGTTTCTTCTCACTATTTGTCTGTCTTTATTGCTTCATATATGACCATAATATCCTCATACTATCAACTAAATAATGACTAAGGATCTGCTTTATGTTCAAGGTAATGTTATCTAGCCTTTTATAGGAGAGAAAATATGCATTTTCTGAAGATTTACACTACTTTGTATGGTAATACTTCATTTGCTGCAATCTCTGAGACACTAAGAATCCACAGATCTACTTAAATATACAGATTAATTGGTGCTTCTTTATTTGCTTGTACAACCTTATTACCCTTTTGTAATAGATTTTACCAGAAAATGAAAATTATAGTTTTTTAATGTTGAGAAATACACTCTTAATTTTAGTGTTAGGGCAGAGTTAGCCTACTGTAGCTTTTACAGACAAAACTGACGGTTATATTCTTTCACTTGTTACTATTCCAAAACAATAAAGTTTATTTTCATACTTCAGAAGTTATATTTTCTAACCTTGACCAAAATGTCCAGTTTTATACTTGACCTCAGGAATCTTATTTCTTTCCAATCAAAGAAAGTATTTTCTGTCCTCACTTCCATTATAGAGTCACTGTGTGAGATAGTCAACGTAATTTACTTATTTTCCAACAAAACCTAGTTGAACTTATTTTTGGTCAATACGTGCCTATTACATTACTTGTATTATATGTCATATTAGAGTGCTTTTCTTACTCTGCTACAGAGAAATCCTGCTTTATCTTGGGTTGTGGCTCTGCTCATTAACTGAACAGTACTTGATCATTTATTACAATGATCTGGTTTCCAAGCAGCAATTTTTTGAAGTTGAAATTATATTAAATACCTTTGTATATAGCAATCTCTTGACTACTAGTTTTCGTGTTTATCTAATTAGAACTGTCAAATATAGGTCACATTATAAAATAATTTTATATTAACTTATAAAGAATTTTATGTTAACTTAAAAGGAAGAATAAGATTTTTAATAATGATGAGTCAATTAGAAACACTTTATAAACAAGAGTGGTTTCAAAATACACATTTGTTAAAAAACTGGGAAATTTATAAAAACTATAAAATTTCCTTTGAAATATTTAAAATCTCAGCATTGCTATTATTATTGATACTGGCATTATTACTAAAAGTGCTAATTTTAAAAACTAAAATCTATAATCTAATAAAACTAAAATCTATAATCTAATCTATAAATGAACAGGCATCCAGAGTGTCAGTGAAGCAGACTACTCTTCTGAGCCTAAAATAATTCTCAGATGAGCAACCCAAAATGGAAGTATTCATAAGTTTTCAAACACACTAAGAATATTTGAGAAAATTCATATCTGAGCCATTTATTTTCATCAAGTCTTTTTGATGTCTCTAATACACATGCTAACATGTTTCAGTGTTCATATCAGCATGTTTTCTTTTAAAGAAATAGGGGTATATAAATAAAGAATAGCATATATAGGTCTTAAAAAATTCTTAAGCTCACAGCATGAAATGCCTAGAAACTTTGGACTCAAGTAAGTTCTCCTTTAATCCATCCAACTTCAGAGTCTCCACATCCTTACTTCTTAAAAATTTCACACTTGCACCTTTGGATGACTACGTCCTAGTCTTTGAAGTGGTATTACTAGGGTAATCTATGTGGGACCACTGGAAATAAGTGTGGATCTCTGAAGTTATGGGAAGGCATAAAGAAGTCATGGTTTTAATAAAACAATATTAATGAAACATGCAGAAACAGCTTTATGCAAAACAATCAGACATACTTTTAGTCTCTCAGAAGACTCTACACCTACATGATTATCCTTCATCTCATTTCATTTTTGTAAGACCATTTCCTATTTCATTATTAGAAGTTAAGTCTTTAACTAAGATGAAAAGTCCAAAATCTCACCTTCTCTGGAGGACTGACTGACTTTATGCAAAAGACTAATAATGACAGAAAAGATTTCAGATATTCAAAGCAATTCCCAGTGGTGCAGTCTCAAGATTGAGAAAGCTGTTTTTGAGCAAGTGGGATGTCTAAAATTCCATGTCAAAATACTTAGTACTAATATTTGCATGAGTACAAATAAAACCATGTTTTATTTTTTTACTTGGCAAATGTACTCATGTTTCTAAATTCCATTTTACACTTTTATTTATATTCTTTTGAGGTTGCAAGCAAACTATCTCATTCATGATTAATGACACCAGTTTGTAACATTAGGCATATGCACACTAAACTACACATAAATTGGAAATAGAAGCAAGTGAAAGTAAATTGAAATAGAGGAATGTGAAATACTGCTGAAACATTAATATTTATCAAGTTATTATCTGGTTATATAAAAAGGTATTAAAATATATTAAAACCACAATTCCTTTGTTGATAGTTCCTTTTAATAATATAACTGATCAGCCAGTGGTTAAAAAAAAAAAAAAAGCATTCATAAGCATGTAGTTCAATTCATTATGACAACACATAAAAAAAAAAATGTTGAATTCTTTGAATCAGAGAACAAGAACAAAATAAAACAAAGCCTACAAAGCCTCTCTTTAGCCAGAAACCAGAGTTAAACTTAGTTGGTGATTATAGAAATAACTGAAGTGGATATAAATCCTTGACAGTCAAGAGTTATATAATGGGCACTGAAAGTACGCATAGATATATAAATAAAATTGGTAAAAAAAATTGGTAAAAAGCCTTATGTTACATTAATATAATTCATAAAAATTTTCTTATTTTTGGGGCGCCTGGGTGGCTCAGTGGGTTAAGCTGCTGCCTTCGGCGCAGGTCATGATCTCAGGGTCCTGGGATCGAGTCCTGCATCGGGCTCTCTGCTCAGCGGAGAGCCTGCTTCCCTTCCTCTCTCTCTGCCTGCCTCTCTTGTGATTTCTCTCTGTCAAATAAATAAAATCTTTAAAAAAAATTTTTTTTTCTTATTTTTAAATAATGGCACATTAAGGCCTTTCTGTAAAAGGGGAATAAGTTATTGATTAGTATTGGGCATTTAGTATAGGCCACCCTGAGCTAGATATTGCACTACAGCATAGCAGGTGGAAATGTAGTTCAGAAAAGAACATTTTTCTTGCTTTTGAGAACATCTGATTTATTTAATCTGCAGGATAATTTGTTCCCCCCAAATGAGTGCTTAAATTCACTTATCTTAAAGTGAGAGGAGTCTTTCTTTAAAATAATAAGAACTAACATTTACTGAGTACTTACTATGTGCACCTAAATTTATAATCCTCTGGATATTTCAAAAATGAGGTAATAATTGGGACCAAAGTTAGTCTTCCATTTTGTAAGAGAAACCAAAAGTTCAATAAATGCTAAATGAATCTGGATATTGATAGAAAAGTTGGGCCTTACTGATGTTTAAAAACAACAAAAACAACAGCAACAACAAAACAAAACAAAAACCAAAAAAACTTACCATGGCCCTTTTTTAGTAAGATAATGAAAAAGATTATTACATTGTGAATATATGTTCTGTTTAGGATCAGTAAGATTTCACTATTCTAGGTTTGATGTAAGTTATAGTATCTATTTACTTGTCATTTGTTAGCTAGAACCTAACTGCTCTTTGCAACTGCCTGACAATGGGTTAGTTTATTCTTTATAATGCAGCTCCGTGAAGGGAAGGGCTTTTCTTTTTTTTTGACTCACTAATATTTTCACAGTTCAGACTAATATTTATTGAATTGATGCGTAAACATTATTAAGTTGGCTACCCAGTGGGAAGATACATCTTACCTTCTGGATCAGAAGGAAGGCATTTTGCCCATCTTGACAAAATGTTGTGCCATTACTTAGATTTACGACAGATAGCTAATTAAAAACTCAAGCCCACCACCTAGATTAATTACCAACTGTCTCTCATTGAGTAATCCCAATTACAAACAAAGTTTCATTTTTTGCTTTTCCTAGTTTCTAGCAAATCCACTGTGGGCTCTGCACTGTCCTGTCCCATATAACCAGTGTCTTATCGGTACCCTTATCCTTGCAATATGCAAACATCTGCTAATCATACTTCTAATTACCAAAACACCCAATTCTTTCCTATTGGCTTTTATATTATTATAATATCAGATTCACAATAAAAAATCTTTAATTTGGATCTCCACTGTTTCTTGTAAAAGAGTACTCTATTTGTCAAATAGACATTTGAAGATCTGCCCCACAAAACTAAATGTTTTATATATAGATATATATCTATATATATATAACTTCTACATGTTTTTATATTCCTTTGATATACTTATGAGTGCTTTAATCTCTTAGCTTAATTATTTTGTGGCTCCTATCTCTTGACTTCATATATGTCTATACTGAAATGTTAACTCCTAAAACAGGGGCTCCCCGACCACACTATTTCTTATAGCAAGAGTATCACTATTTATGCCATTGTCTTACTGCATTCCACCACTCTTCCCAACTTTTTTCCTACCTGAAATCATAATAGCTGTTTATTTGTGTACTGATTTCTTCCTTAAAAACAGGAAAGTTGCACAGGGTAAGGACATTTTCCTGAGTATGTTGTTAGGGCTGTTTCTGATTTCCCATTAGCTCCGGGTGGGAGGCACATCCTTGTTCTCAGCTGAAAGGTACTAAGTACCTATTTAAAGGGAACAGGAAGAGGTCCAGGCAACATCATATTGCCCTGACATAAGATCTCACAAACAACCCCAGCAATCATCATACCACTCTTAGCAATAAAACAAAATATGAAATAAAGCTACACATAGCACCTATCCGTTTATTAGCAATAAAATCAGAATGATCCTTAACATTACCATTCCTGGCTCTTATTAAAAAATATGGGCTAGAAATGCAGAGCACTAAAAACATCACATAATTTCAGAAGCAACAGGCTAAAAAACAAAAAAGTCATTCAGCAATACAGAGCCAACTGGAAGGGGCAAACAGCTAAGGCTTTAGTTCTTGATTTCTTGGTGGTAAGCATGCTGCCCTGGGCAACTCTTCCCTTCTCAGTTTTATTTTTTGTCACCTATCTCTTATCAGCTTGACAATATAGCCAGCTTTTTGTAGCTACTTAGGAACATTCTATTCCAGTTTAAAAACTGTGACTATTAGAATACAAAATTCAAAATATGTATTTTTTTTTCTTTTAGTGAGAGACACAGCATGCATGAAAAGGAGGGGGTGTAGGGGAGGGACAGAGAGAATTAAGCAGGATCCATGCCCAGTGCAGAGCCTAACCAGGGCTCCATCTCCTGACCCTGAGATCATGACCTGAGCTGAAATCAAGGTCTGAAACTTAACTGACTGAGCCACCTAAGTGTCCCATAAAATACATATTTAAATTAGCAAGAAAATGCAGTTATAATTGAAGCATAAGGATCATCAATGCCTTTAAAAGCAGGACTTCGTGTCCTTATGATAATGGCTCTTAGAACCTCATATATTCCTCTTAGTTGGCAATTTGTTCTTATGCAAGTGCCCTATCTTGCAAATTGTCTTTACATAGTGACCAGTCACAATATGTCTTCAAAATATATAGATTTAAACTATATCCCAACTCAGATTTATTTCATATCCCTGAATATAATTATTAGTGTGGACATAGCCACTGAATTTTTGGGTCATTTACCTTACCTTATAATTAGTTTTTAAGAAAAACTTAAATGCAAATGAGTGCAGACATCATTATTGCTTCGTTTTAGCTAATGTACTTGATTATTCAAATTTAGATTCCTTCTTTCCTCCAGATTGAACTATTAAGTCCCCTTCCTATGAGCATGATTTAAAAATTGTCTCAAAATAATGTCATGTGGGAAAAGTAACAAAAAGACTTTTGTTACCTTCTCAGATTTTCATCAGATTCTCTGAATACAGAATGAATTTTAATGACATCAGTTTTTCCTCTATCTCTGCTTTATTTGTTGCATAGTATGAATCACTTTCCGAAATTATTCTATTTATTTATATATATTTTTGTCTGCTCTCTATCGGAATATGAGCCTCTTGAGTTCATGGATATTTTCTGTCTAGTCCACTTTTTATCCTATGTATATATAACAGTATGTAACATCTAATTACAAAAGAAGAATCAAAGAATATTGAGGGTTTGATGAATTATATACAGGAGCATGTTTCACATTTTATTGTTCTTTTATACAGATGATATGCATACAGGGGCATTTATTTCAACAATTTTTATTGACTCAGTCACTTGAAAGACATTTATTGAGCCCCTTTGAATTCTTTACACTTTCATTATTTTGAACTAAAGGGTACAATTTCATAATAAAATCTGTATGCATTCTTTTAATATTTTAGAAATAAACTTGAGAAGTAGATCTCTCTGAGGTTGTATTTTCACCAGAAAATCAAGTGGTATTATTAATATAGTCAATCAAACACTGTTGACTAGGAAGGCAAATCTGGGTGGTAATTCATGCTTTTCACAAATAATTTCTTTTAATTTGCAGGTACATAAGATAGCACTTATTTGTCCTACTGACTTCAGATCAAGTCATAGGATTTTCTTTAGTCAAACAAAAATGAACAGAAGTGATGTATGCCCCTTTCAAGAATAAGATCTAGGAGCTGGTACATGCTTTAACATGCTCCCTCCAAAAAACAATTGATACTGTAAAAATTATTTTATGTTAATATATAGAAGCCCGTAACCTAGTCTACCAATATCTGTCGGGCACTAAGATACTTTCTAAAGAAAGGATAACATAAAATCACAGAAGAGAAGAGACAGTATAAAGTGAAATATCACTTTGTGATATTTTTATGTTTTAAAAATGTATGTTTTAAGTGTAACTATTCTTCAATTTCTTTTTCTTTTTGAAGACCTATTATTGCAACACCTTATACCATAAGCATAAGCATATATATGTTCAAAATTAGCTCCCCAAAGCAGAGGAGCTACTTATTAAATATAAGAAAACCTCCATGAATTTTTTATTGTGTCATTTTGCTAAGAGATGAGTCTCTAGGAATAAATGTTAGAGCATTTAAAAAAAAAGAGTTACAGGGATATACATTAAAGTTATTTTACATTATAACATGAAACTTCCTTTAGATTTTGTTCTTAAATTGTACCATTTCCATTTCCTTGAAAACATTACATTAAATATGTGCCTGCATTCATCTCAATAGCAGTTCATTTTCTTCTTAATATAAACAAACATATTTAAGAATATTTTCTTAACATATTGAAATGAGAAACAAATATTCATTTGTTTTGACATAAGATTTTCAAAAGACAAGTACATAAGTAGTGAACATCTTCTTCATCTCTGCCATTTTGCTTCCTTCCTTCCCCCAATCTACATTTAATCATCAAATCCTCCTGATGTTGCCACATCAATTTCTCCCCAATCACCAAGGCAGCAGCACTGGTGTGGGTAGTTATATATCACTTGAAATAAAACAACAGCTTTCATTCTCTTCTGTCCCTTCTAGATTTTGTACCACAGTAATGATCATTTGACTCCTCTATTTTGGCTCTTCCTATGTCTCCCCACTTCTCTCAAGGTAAGTCTAACTTCTTTGGAACAGTTCATGTGGCCCTTCATGTCCTTGGTCCCTCATATGCCCAGCTTGATCTTTTCCTTTTCTCTTGCACTATGGTCCAGATATATTGCTTTATCTTCAGTTCTGTAAATTTACCATGCTGACTTTATATCCAGGAATGTGTTAATTCCCTCCATCCCTTGATCTGGGTAACTTCTATTCACCCTTCCCATGTAAGCTTGCTATTATTTCTGTCAGCATTCTTCATCTCCCAAAGTTATCTTAGGTCCCCCTCCCATGTTTTCCCACAATATCTTATATCCACATCTATTATCATACCTATCAAACTGTATTGTAACTGACTGGGTATCTATCCCCTGAGGACAAGAACTATCCTCCCACCTACCCATCCCCAGCCCTTTGGCAACTCACAAATATTTGGCAGAGTCCTTCATATCTTATTTCATCTTAAGTACACACTTGGTTGATTACATGAAAGAATTATTCTTTCTTATGAGTGACCTCTTTGTAAATTGACATGAGATATAGAACGTAGATTTAAGCATTCATTTACAATAAAGCCTAACCCTATTTTGTCTAGTCTCATTTATTTAAGGCACAGCAAAGATGCTATTCTTGTATTCGTATCTTAATTTATAAACTTAACTGTGTTTGTGGGTAGAAGGAACAGTAAGAGGTGAGCAGACATAGATAGCTTATCATAATGGATCTCTGGGCTGCCTAGCCAATCTCCTTTCCAACCAAATCCCATCACTTTACATTCTAATAACTCATAGATGCACACAGTTTCTCAGCAGTAAAGCATAGAAATTGAGAAAAGAGCCTTCAAAATTAGTTAAACAAGGTTAATATTCCAGTTTCCCAAAGTCCTCTCTCTCTGCAGAATATGGGTATATAGCTTGACATTTGTAAGATTATGTCTGCACCTAAACAAGAGTGGTGCTAATTTCACAGGAATTTTTGGTGTTTAGTATTATTATTTTGGCATATTCTTCTAATTTATATTTCTGTTTATTCTGAAACCAGTTATTTTATTTCTTCCTCGTTTACCAATAAAAAAGTAAAAACAGGTATTCATATCATGCCATAACTGAATAAATTATAAAATAACAAACTGAGGAAAAGATTTCTGAAGTCAGAAAGGTTTGCATAAATTATAGACACTGTAAGTGGAAATGCAGATGTATCCTCAAATACAGAAAAGATTAAAGGAATACAAATATAATATTCAATTATGTGGGCATAGATAGATAAACACAGAAGTATATAATTTGAATTAAAATATGAATAACAAAGTTAAAAAAAGAGATTAAATTTCGATAAGAAATTATTACAAGAGAAGTTAGAAAACAAGGTGAAAGTCTACCATTTAAAAATGAAGAAGAAGGTGAAGGAAGAGGAAAGAAGAAAAAGATAAAGAAAAAGACACAAGGCTCAGATAATAATAGTCAGCTGAATTACACTTGTCAGACTCCATGCCAAATGGGTTGGGGTCAAATCCCAGTTTCACCTCTGATTTAACTCTCTGACCTTGGGTGAGTTACTTAACCTCACCCTTTCTTCATCCTTAACATAGAATAACAGTAATATCTACCTCATTATGTTGATTAAATAATTAAATATGGCAGCATATATAGGGCACCCAGAATATTATCTTACTGTATGGTCTACATACTTCAAGAACCGCTGGTGAGAATACGTAATGACCATGCTACTCAAAGTACTGCCTTCAAATTCCTACTCAATCTCCTGCTCTTATCTCTTCAAAAATGGTTTCCAGGACTTGGAATCCCCTAAGGCAACTTAAACACTTTATGATATTTAGCATTCCTTGGTTGAATTTTTTGAAATAGAACAGAAAATTGTAAAAAACCAGGCAAGCCATTATCAAGCAGCTATAAAGCAGTAGATACTATGTAATATTTTAAAAATCTGTCATGTTCTTCACTTATTATTCAAAGGTAAATATTGTTTGTTCCAACCACTTAAATTAAAATATTTTAACTGCTGAAAACTACTCAGGTTTTTGTTATGAAAATGGCATAAAATTTGTATGACTCCGTATTTTCATACAACTTAAGAAACTAAACTGAAAATGATAAAGCTAAAGTGATGGTAATTTATCATTTTTTATATATATAATTTATAATTTATAAAAAAAGTAGTTGAATAAATGACTGCATTCCACTGAACTTTATAACCCTAGTCATTTAAGACTATGAATATATATATAATAGCACAGAATATATTATATTATATATATATTATACATCTATATATCTATTGGGTAGTTTCTTTGGGAGCATATTCTTAGAATCCATAATAATCATGTATTTACAGACTGTAGGAGATGCAATTTAGACATTTAAGAAGTGTTCTTTTATCCAAAGAAAGATATCAATCAGGTTTCTCTTCTTAATAAAGTACTAATTCAAATGGACAACCTGGATAGGCTCAGGGTAATTTAATTTGACTTGTAATCAGTTGACCTTGGAGTAACATTAAACCCACTAGATTTTTTTTATTCCATCGCCCCTTAACTTAATTACCTTAAAAACCAACACTGGTTTGTCAGTATTTTTTAACTCTAGGCCTTCTTAAACTTTTAAAAGGTATTTGAAAGCACAAATACCACCCTCCCATCACATTCACACATTCTTTCCTTAGTTTTCCTGACACAGCAGATTTTTCTACCTCATAGTTATTTCTTTTTCACTGGAACCTCTATCCTTGCTGTGTTCATGCAGTAAATTTATGTTCTCTACATTTCTGCTGCCTTCAGTTCTTGAGTCTAATGCTTCTGACCCATAAGCTAACATATTTGAAGGGAAGTATTCATTCACTCAAATTCTAGTAGCTTGTTCCCAACCAGGCTCCCTTTATTTGGTTTATGTTTAACAAGTCCAATTTAAAAATCTGATCATTCTTGCAAACTTTGATTCAATATCATACTTTTGTCAATAATTTAACACTCTTTCACTCCAAAAGTCTTTTTGAGGTTGCTCATTTTCCACTACCTTCAGGGTCAAGAAAATTCTCCTGAGCAGTATTACTACACAAAATGAAATCTGTACAAAGAGCCACAGACTGGAAAAAACTCTTCAAAAAGTAGCTGGAATTTTCCAAGACAAAGTACTCCTATTTCACAAAGCCTTTCACATCAAAGGCCCATGGCTCATCAGGGTCTCTCATATTTATTATATTTATTCCTCCTAGCAAATACATTGTGAAGTTAGCATTTATGGGAATACATGAAGAGTATATGTACGGTATCCTTGATTTGGAAGATGGAAATAACCACTTTTTATGAACTGGCTTATGGCTTATTTCTTTTCCAGAGCCAAAGAGACCATTAACAAAATGGCTTCTTTAACTTTCTCCTGCCTCCTCTCTTCTTCCTCTATATATTTGATGATTTCCAGAACATTCACTAAAGAGATTGAAGTAAATGGGAGAGAACAAATGTCACTGTACTTTTAAAAATTGTTTCTCAAAAATTAAATCAATATTCAAGTCCTGTCTATTTCAACATTTTCTTAATTCAGTTTTTATATCTTTCCCCTTCACGACTCTAATCTAAATCTTACTCAACCTTACTTCAAAAGTGCCTGACTTTTTCTCTGCCTCTATTGTAGTATCATTTAATATACTATATATGATATGATCAGATTAGTCTACAGAAGATGCCATTTCATTCATGATTTAAAACTATACAATGAATCCAGATTATCTATCAATTCTCCACAGACTTCCCTGGGCTGACATTAAATGCCCTCTGTCAAACAGTTCCTCCAAACATCTCTTTCAACAAAATTTGTCCACCTGGCTTCAGTCAATCATGTCCATTGCTCTAATCTTACTTACTTCAGCATCTGTAGACTGCAAGTACTCTTCCTTATTCAAGTTGCTAAAGCATAAAAAGTCATCCCCCATGGCCAACCAATTATACAGCCTGTTCCTTAAAATTTTCTGCTTCTATAAACACATTAAACTAGGTACTTAGCTATATTAATAACCACAATGTCACCCATATAGTCATTTGCATATAAAATAAATTTATAAATTTTAATTACTATGATCTACTATAACATGAGGATTTTACTTAAAAAATTATTTAATAAAATAACAAAAAATGATTTAAGTGTAAGGAAAAATAAGCTATGTCTCAGTCACTATAGTCACATGTATGAAGACCAAACTGAAACTGATAATAAATTCATCTAATAATTATACCAAAAAGTATACTTGTAATTAGTGATTTCTTGATTAGTCATTATTAATGATTACTATTTATTAAAAGAAATTGAGTATAAACCTATAAAAACTAACAAACCAGCCTCTATGTTGGTGATCACGTCTCTTAACCCCATTACCTGGCAGTACTAACCCCTTCTATAGCTGTTTCTGTGGCATTTCATACCTATTCCTATGATAGCCCTCGCTTTAACAAGACTCAAAGGGCAATGCTTCCTTTTTGAACTCCTGGTAATCACTGTAGGATTAATTTACTTCAAGTTTTATTGACTGACTGTGTGATCAAGTGAATATAATAATTCTAAGCATTTTAATATGTCATAACTCAAAGAGACAGGAACAGTGGCAATTTTATTTTATTCAATAAAACATCCTGCTTTCCAAAGGGGACACTCAAAAAGCCACATTCATTGTGCATCTCTTATGGCAAAGCATAAAAATATATAAAACTCTAAAATTCTTTATTATTAGAAACTACAGTTGTGTATGTTTCAATTGTAGCCAAATAATGTTTTTGTTGTTTATGTATATTCAGATGAGTCAGAAACAGTTTTCCTTGTTTCTTAATTCTTTATATACCAAGGGAAACAGACATTCAAATAACCTTTTCTCTCTTTTCTGTTAAGCAACAAATGAAGCAAGTAATTGGAGGCTAGTAGCTGTCTAAGGAGATTAAACAATTGCTTAGCTGAGCCTAAAAAGTATAAATTAAGGACATTAAGATTTTGAGAAAACTTTTTTCCACACATTAATATTTTTGACTTCACATGATCTATTTCTTCTCTTTTTAAGTCTTTTAAAACAGTGCTTCCAGAATGCCAGTCTTTTTTTTTTCAAATACACTGCAAAAACTCCTAAGAAAAGTATATAAGCTAACACTCAAATCTGAAGACAATTTTCCTCATCATATTTAAATATAGACCGAGTAGCTTAATTGAAATAATCAACCAATTTCACCAGAAAGCTGCAGAAATGCTGGGTTCAGTCCACCAACTCCATCCAGCTGAAGCTTTAATAACAAAGCAGTGGTTTTATCACCTTAATTTAAGAATAGATAAGGTTTCTAATAGTTTCTTGCTTAAAAACAAAATAGGGATCTCTAGAAATGAATCTGTCATTAATTTAAAAAAAATCAAATTTGTTTTTCAGACTTCATCCAATACAGAAATGTATTACATAACCAAAGCCATGTTCAATATAAAAAGGGGAGGTGCTCTCCCCTAGCTAACCTATGTATTTTGCAGATAGAAGAAATTATTTAAATATATAGACTCAAAATAAAAATATATAGACTCAAAATAAAAATATATAGACTCAAAATAAAAATATAGGCTAATGTAATAAGTCTTTAAAAACAGGAACTATGTGACATTAATTATTAATAATCCCTTGAAGAAAAGTTGATCTCATAATCAAAGGCATAAATACTAATTATTAGGAAAAAACATCCATTTTTTAAACTTATGGTGCTGGGGGTACATTCCTAATGTTGTTTATTTAAATATCATTTAAGTTACAGTGATTAATTTAAAAGCTCTTGATTCAGGATTCTGAGATAGCTTGGGAGATTAAAAAAAACCATTTGTATGTAATATAAAATCTTCATTACAGTGACCGTCAGATCAGAATTCAAGAATTTTTTTTTTAAGTGCTGGTATCTGATTGTATCTTAAAAAATGTTGATACCTAAATGTACATGCCTGAGAAAGGAGACATCTAAATTTTCTAAGGTAATATAGAAGAAATAACCTTATTTTACATTAATATCTTTGTTTTCTATTATTAAGCAAGGGGATAGTCTTAAAAAAACTGTATCACTTTCATTGTATCTAGGATGCTTTTGCCCTATCATTCTGAGCTTTGGTGTATTTTGGTGAGAAATGTTGTCTTTGAGGCTATTTTGCATGTATAGATTTTTTTCATGTAAGTATTAAGTGTAAAGAACATGGTAATGGCAAAAACAAGTGGATATACATGTTATTTCTGTTCTACAAACGACATCTTCCTATTGACATTGGCAGATCCACATGAGGCCAATACTCCTTATTGAGATCTCCCCAAAATATATATCGAACTTTCTCTCCCATGGCAAGACAGAGTATCTGAGTAAAATTACCAATTAAAATGGAGCAGCATAAAAAAGCACCTTAGGAAAAAATAATACTTATTTCTACACATAAAAGAAAATCCTAAGAATAAAGAAACCCAGAAAGAAGCTTGGCAAGGAAAGAGTTAGCCTCACAAATTGTGTGAGAGACAGGAATTGTTTTCCTGACCAAGGCTTATAACACCAGAAGTATGTTTTCCTCTAGTGGAAGTCATGAATCTCACAAACTTGGAAAGAATAGTATTAGCAGCAGCCTTACTGATCTGATCAAGAAGGCTTTAGACTAAGACTCAAGGTGGAAGAGAAAAATGTGAGCCTGTAAAATGGATATTATGGAGGACAACAGGTTTGAAATGAAAAAAAAAGACACAGGGACAAAATGTCTAGAAATTATTTTGTGAAAATCATGGCTTGGAATAACACTTAGGCCTAGGATATATGGCATACCGAATAAAACTAAAAAATAGTAGCCGTGTTAAGGTCTCAAAATGCAGTTTTTTTGTTTTTTGGGTTTTTTTTTTTTAGTCCTTATACAATTCTGTTGGCTGAGCATAAGAATTGTCACAAATGTTCAGGTAAGGAGTGCCCTGCACAGGGGAAGCTGGCCTGTGGGACAAGTGCAGATATATTCCACTACACATGAAATTGCCCAATAGGTATCATTATTTTCAATTTGAAGGGTAGGAACCTAGGCTTAGGTATGTTCAGAAACCGGCTCGAGGGTATCTAGCTAAAAAATGATGAGGCTAGACCAGCCAGAATTGCAAGCCAAGTACGTCTGGAATTCATAATTTATAAAAACATAGGGAAAATTATACACAAAAAGGCACACATATGTAATTTATTCTAAAGTGGCAGGGTATGGGGAAATTATCTAATTTGTTCACAAGGAACAACATAGTGACTGTAAAATGTGTGTCACTGCATATCAGGGAGTTATATACTAGTTTTATGATTCAGAAACATAAAGATAGGAATTTATAGGAGATGTTAATGTAGAAAAGGAAAATCTGGAAAGAAGAGAAACTGTCATTGGAAAATAGTGTAGTAATCGTAGTAAAACATGTGCAAAAAGTTGTTTATTAGCAATAATAACTCATTTACAAGATGTAAACAAGAAGGACGAACTTCAATTAGCTGGATTTCTTTTAGGAGGAAGTCTAATTCTACTAAAAATGTATTTGGGGGGAAGACTCTTATGGTAACTACTTTTCTGCTGAATCTCACATAGAAGGTGGAGATGTTGGGAATGAAAGTTGAGAACCGTGAGAACAAAGGAAGGGAACAATGAGCAGAGTTGGGAAAATCATGCAGACCAAAAACAGGTTTACAGGGAGCAGTGGGCCATTTCCCAGATACTCCAAGAAAATATACTTAAAGAAAGTAAGAAACCAAAGATGAACTCTCGACTCTATCACTGCAAATAAAACTATAGCCAGAAAAAAGGAAAAGACACCTAAGGAAAATAATTTAATTTTACAGATAGCAATTTGGTATTCAGTTCTTAGGTATTTCAAAATAGAGATAATAGAAGATGAATGTGAATGACCAAATCAAGTGATAAGGACTTAGAAAATGAGTTGATGTGTCTAAAGTCAAGAATGCTCTAAGAAGTTCCAAATATGAAAGATCTAAAAATGTTAGCTGTGTTCAGTTAAAAGAGAGAGAGAGAGAAAGAAAAAAAAAAAACAAAAAAGATAAGTCTACCAGCTGAAGGAGAAAGAACTGCCAAACTTTCTTGTGTATATTTTCTCTATCAGAGAAGATTATCATCAAATTAGAACAAATAGAACAAACAATTTTGATACGGGTTTAAGATTTACTCAGATATCCTTAGGAACTTAAGTAAATGAGGGATAAAAAGAAAGTCTCTCAATGATCCATTGCTGTCTGCTGTGTCTGTGACCTGTGAATACTTAGGAAAGTGATGATCACCAAATACCAGGATACATTCACTAGAAAAGGTTTTTTTTTTCTTTCTTTCTTTTTTTTTTTGTTTATTAGACAAGAAGGACAAGAATATTCAACTAACAATTTATCCTAATTTGAATGCTGTATCTTACACAGCCTTTTATTATAACTTCTTGAACAAGGTAGAAAAACACTAGTTTTATGCTAATACAACTGAATGGGTTATTGGTGGTTGATCAGTCTGCAAATTTTGTCCTCTTTACTGTGGAAACTCAAAATGCTATTCTGTGATTTCATTAAGGAAGTGGAAAACAACACTTTCTAAATCTGTGGATAATACAAAGTTGTGAGGGGATCAAATCACTCTTGGAAAACATTTTGTTATACAGAAATAGTCACTCCGATAATATACTATGTAAACAGGAAACAATGTAAAGACCTACATTTAAATTTCAGAAATATCATTTGCATCAACAAAGGATAACACAGCTTAAGGATGGTTCATTCGAAAAGATCTATTTTCACAAAACCCATAATCTTCAGCTACCTTGGGAAAACACTGTACTTGATCGTTTCTGCTAAATTATTTCTGTTTTTCAGATACATTAAATTCACTCTTAAAATATCCTCTCTCTATACTTTGAACCTCTTCGATTAAAAATAAGTAAGACTTCTAGCTCCTTAGGAATTAAGACAAAGAATTATGCAGTACAGGTAAGGATGAGCACATCCAAGAATCCAATGTAATTTCTGTAGCATATCTCCCTGTGAAGGATTTCAGAAGGCTCAAAGGATGTCACTTTAAAATGTCTGCTGGCACAGTAGAAAACGTAAGTTAATTCCAAACATTTGTGGATAACTCAGAACAATTCTATGGAGAGCACGATTATCTTTCATGTGGGAAAATACATTCTGGAATATGCAAAATGATTAAAAATTTATAGCAACATATCATAATAACAAGGTCTTCACAGAACCACAAACAGAAAAAACAAAAGACACCAATTAAATTTCTCACCTGCCTGATACCCAACCGGTATGCAACAATCCGATCTACTGCATCAGGATTCATCTGAGTCCACTGTAGACTGTAAGAATAAACACGGTGTCTGTTTTGCCACACAGGATTGTAGGTATCGTAATAGAATTCTGGAGCATAGGCCTTTCCTAAAAATAGAAAGAGTGCTTAAATTTGAATGATGACATATGACAGTCAAACATGCTTGTTCCTTTTTGGCCCTTTTACCTCATTCTACCATGTGTCCCGGGAGTAATTCTTCTATTTGAAAAGTCATTATTAACATCTAACCAATTTTCTGGAGAATTTTGAGAATAGATGTAAGAAGATTTCCTGGTTGATTAGATGAACAGTGTGAGAGGAAGAGAAGAATCAAGCTCGACCACAAGTGTTTTGGTCTAAGGAACTGAAGAAAGGAGTTTCCATCGACTGAAGTGAAAAACTATGGGAAGGTCAAATTTGGGGGGAGAACTTCAGAAGTTATTTTTTAACAGTCTGAATGATCTAAACGGAGACATCAAGTGGTATATACTAGTCTAGAATTCTGGAGAGGCCAGAATTAGAGCTATAATCTTATTAACCATAAGCATATAGACAGATTTTAAGTTTAAAGCCATGAGACTGAAGAGATCACCAAAGGACTGTGAGTAGATAGAGAAGAAGACTAAGGCCTGGGGCAAGTGGGTGGCTCAGTTGGTTGAGCATCTGCCCTTGGTTCAGGTCATGATCTCAGAGTTCTGGGATCATGCCCTGAGTTGTACTCCCTGCTCAGTGGGGAATCTTCTTCTCCCTCTCCCTCTGCCCTTTCTCCTGCTTGTACACTCTCTCTTTCTCTCTCAAATAAATAAATAAAATCTTAAAAAAAAAAAAAAAAAGGCTACAGCTTGACCACTGGTGCAATCCAAGGTTAAGAGAGGTGAGAGCAAATAACAACCTCAACAAAGCCTGAGATGGAACAAATCAGCCAATGGGAGGAAAATAAAACTTGTGGCATCCTAGAAGTCAAAAGTAGCATAAGAGCAAGTAAATGATCAATTCTGTCAAAAAAAAAAAAGTCAGTGAAAATGATAATTTGTGTTTATATTGTGTTTGGACAATACATCTGAAATTACCCAAACAAAGACTTAACAATGACACGAGTACTTGGACCAATAACAAAGAAGACTTTATTCAGATTTTAAGGATATATGAAATGTACATCATGTATATGACATATACAAACCATCTGTTTTTTTTTTTTTCAGTTATCAAATTGAAAAGTGCACAGACCATTTGGAATTATAGATCCAACTTCTTGTTATTCTGTAATATAGATATTTTCATACCTTCCATTTTTTACCTATAAGTATTTATTTATTAAATTAAATTAACACTATCTAAGGAGAACCTATTAAATGCCATATAGTATATTGCCAGTGGGGATACAATGAAGGACAACAGCCTCTGTCCTCATAGAGATTGTTAACATTTCCTAGATTTTCAAAAGCTTTGTAGTTCTTATTGAATGATGAGTTAATAAGGTGTACATTTATTACTCCTCTCATTCAATATCTTTTCTGTTTTCTCTTTGATAAAATTAGGCTAAATATAAATGTCCTGCTGGGTTTTTCCTTATGGGTTTCTCTTTGCAGAAAATTCTCTTACCCTGTTTTTCATATTTCTTCCTTAGTCATCTATCGTCTAGTGGTTGCAGGAGAGCTGGCTCATAAAAATTTCTAACAAATAGTTAAAGGATGGATTTTGCCTACTAAGAATAGAAGTGATAGTCTCTATTATCCCAGAGATGTTCACTAGGAAAAAAATAATATCAGATGGACTGAATTTGAATTTTGTTAAGTTTATTAGTGAATTTAAATACATTGAATTAAATATCTGAATTTTAGTAACTTTTGAAAAATTCTCACACTTCAACATTATATGCACTGAAAAAAATGTTCTACGGATACTCATTCAGTTGAATTGAAAATGGATTGAAAGGAGATCTCCTGCATAGAAGGAGATCTCTAGAAAAGAGCCATCACATGCACTTTATTATTTCTTTTATCTGTTTATGGTATTTTTCCTTATTACTAAGTGATAGCACAAATTCATGCCCACAACACTTAAGAGCAAAATCTAGATGAGAGGAAAATAATATTCTAAATAAGGAAATCAATACCCAAAACGTCATTGATAACTTGTACTTGAGACCAAATGTTATTGAGGATGTGCATTTAATAGTAGCCTAGATAAAGGAGTAGGGGTTTTGATTATAAGTAAGCATCCAGGGACGCCTAGGTGACTCAGCTGGTTAAGCCTCTGACTCTTGATTTCAGCTCAGGTCATGATGTCAGGGTCCTGAGATTGAGTCCTCTGTGGACTCCATCATCAGGCAGGATTCTGCTTGGGATTCTCTCTCCCTCTGCTGCTTCTGCCCCTCTCCCCACTGGTATGCCTGCGTGGATGCTCATGCTCTCTCAATTTAGTTCTAAGCATCACTTTGTTCATAAAATGAATGATGCATTCAAATGGAATGAGTACAGAGAGTAGAGTCATAACCTGCAGTTTGTTTGGCATTGAAAAGAACAAAAACTCTCTCAAAAATAGGCAGATGCAGTTTTCTACGACTTGAAATTTTATCACAGAGAAAGAAAATCAGACAAATTTTAACCAATCTGTGAAATATGATGACTATCAGTGGGTGGATATTAAAAGGAAACACATTTAAGAAACTCTTAATCTCAGGAAACAAACTGAGGGTTGCTGGAGGGGAGGGGGATGGGAAGGATAGGATGGCTAGCTGATGGGGCATTGGGGAGGGTATGTGCTATGGTGAGTGCTGTGAACTGTGTAAGACTGATGATTTACAGACCTGTACCCCCGAAACGAATAATACATTATATGTTAATTTAAAAAAATTTGATGTTGAAATGTTCTACCAATCCTTTCTGACTATGTAATGAATGACCTACCTCAGAAGACTGTAATTTTCTCTTCACCAGAGGTTTTTTGGTCAATACCTGGCAGTCATTTAGCAGGGCTGAGATGGGTGACTTTCCACAAAGTGGCCATTAAAGTACCTCTGAGTCTCAAGTCTATAGGGTGCCTACTGTTTATTGTACTACTTTAATTGTACTAAGCATACTAATTTATAAATTCCATTTCATGTTTCTAATACCTATAGTCTAATCCTATTATTTTTTGTTGACTGCCAGGAGAGTAACTGGCTGCCTGTCATAAATGTAAATTGCCATAATTCAAGAAGTGATTGTTTACCTAAATAAATACTTTTAAGGTTATTGAAGCAGTTTAACCTTGAAGGTCAAAAAAATCCTCATGACTCCGTGATTAATATGAATTTGTTTATCAAGATTCTTTTCAAGGTCATCTAATGCTTAAATATTCCAAATAGATCAAATTTCAATGTAAAATTCCATCATATTTACATTTAATTGCAGACTATTATGAAGGATTTCCAGTATATCTTTATTTTATTTTATTTATTTATTTTTTAAGATTTTATTCATTTAATTTGTCAGAGAGAAAGAGTGAGAGAACACAAGCAGGGCGAGTGGCAGGCAAAGGGAGAAGGCGAAGCAGGCTCCCCGCGGAGCAGAGAGCCCGATGTGGGACTCGATCCCACCACCCTGGGATCATGACCTGAGCTGAAGACAGACACTTAATGACTGAGCCACCCAGACGTCCCTCCAGTATATTTTTTAAATATTTTATCTGATTTGATATATCTGTATTACTGTAACATAATATGTAATACCAGTTCATGAAACATCATTATAGGGAAATAATTTAGAGAAGATCTGCTCCAAATCTCATATGATAGATAAATTTAGGAACAGAATAGAAAAGGTGATGATGTACAACATTTGATATTAATAAATACTCAGGTAAAACATGTCCCATTACAAATTTAGATGTTGACTCAGAGAGAAAGTTTTATTTTAGTTGAAGATTTTATTTTATTTTTTGTTAATTTTTAAATTGTAGTTGAATTGCAACACCTCAGAGTTAATGGTGAAAAAGTTTTCAGATGGTGTGTAAGCAATACTGATTAGTAAAAAGTAATTACTGATAAATAATCTTGAGGCGCCTAAGTGGCTCAGTCAGTTAAGTGTCTGACTTTTGATTTTGGCTCAGGTCATGATTTCAGAGTCATGAGATCGAGCTCAGCTCAGCATTGAGTCTGCTTTCCCTCTCCCTATGTTCCTCCCCCTGCTTGCTTTCATGTACTCTCTCTAATCTCTCAAATAAATAAATAAACAAAACCTTCAAAAAAAGAAAAAGACAAAATCATGACTAGTTACAGTTAAATATAGATATTATTGCTTATGTCTCAGCAAATCTGTACTAAATCTGTTTTGGATTAACCAGCAAAGAAAAGTGCTTTTTAATTTTATTTAAGAAATAATTTTTAAAAGTAAAAAACAAAACAAAATAAAACAAAAAATACCCCACACATACACAAATTTTTCTCTGATTTCAGAACCAGTCATATTTAATATTTATACAACCATTTTGTAGGAAGCATACCCTAATACTAAGGAAACATCCTTATAATAATCATAGGCTTTGACAACCAAACATGACATCTGTTGGCTGAACACAGAAAGAATTCATAATATGCTTTTTTTTTCTCCTTTTTATCTTCTGGGCATTTTCCCTCCTTCCATCAGGCATGCCAAGAAATTTTTTTCTCTTTTATATTCTAGTTTAATTTTTATGCAACATTGTCCCAGTTTAAATCTTTTTAGACTAAATGACCTAGAACTACATTCATTATCTAAAGTAGCAGATAATATTTAGATACATTATATATATACGGATCTTGGATCTTAAAATATTCTTAAAATATATATAGGTAAATTATTTAATCGTTCAAAATTTTAAATAGAATTTATATAAAAATACATTTACTCTATTTTGCAAATAACTTCTGAAAAGTAAGTTGAGATTTCAAAATACGATTTTATGCATCAGCTCAAAGTTCAAGATACAGTAAGAAGCTATGACATGTCACTTTCCTAGTCTAAGAATGTTAAAGTATAACCAAATTTTTTCTTAGATGCTTCTCCAAGCTTGCAAGCATGAAAGAAGTATTCATTGAGGGTCAAAAAGCACAGAACTGAAAACCTGACACTGAGTAAGAGTATAGAGAAGAAAGGAGTGGTGTTGGTCATGATACCCTTATGAGTACAATTTAAGGCCCATAGAAGATGAGGTTAATGGGCCAGTGCAAGATGAGAAGGTAGAAATGAGCCCACCACATATAATCAACATCGGTAAAAATAGCTGTCTCAGACACAGTCTACTAGAAAAAATTTTCCCCTCACCAGGATAAGAAGATGACAAAAAAATTTACATTAACAAAATTCCTCCTTGTCCAGTGACACCACTGGAGCACTTGAGTAAATGCAATATCACGTGACTTTTGAAAGACAGGCTCTCAATTTAGACCACAGAGAATTTCTCTTAATTAAACCTCAATGAATCTGAATTCAGAATACAACATTACTAATACACAAGAAAATGTTCAACTATGAGTGATGTAGAAAGCCAATGAACAGCTGGATTAGTCTATAGACTATAGAAACATAAAATAGAATTTATATTTAAATTTATATTAAATTTATATTAAATTTATATTTATATTTAAAATAGAATTTATATAAGTATGCCCAAGGCCACTGAAGAAATACAACCGAGAATGATAAATATTGTGGGACCTTCTTTGGAAGATTAATTAATACTCTCTATTGGGATCAAAGGTAGGCTTTATAGGCGACATGCTGACATCTTTGTAGATCTAAAAGAAGAAATTGTTCAGACAGACAAGAATGGCTTATGGAGGGATAAAGAAGAGAAGAAATAAAGCATGACCTTTGGTGGAGAAAAATTAATATATTATAGATAATATTTTAGAATTTCCACAGGAACTGATACAACTATAGCATGTGGTGCCCATCTTTCCTACCAAACCCTGCACTTTTGAAGAACAGTTCTCATCAGCTGTTACATAACTGCTAACACACTCATGTGCTTGAATAGGACAGGAATAGGTCAGTTCTAACTTATGATGTGTCTTGGTATGATAAAATATTTGCTACTTACCATATAGTTCAATTATTCTCCAATTACTTTAACTGGTACTCACTTAAATAGGAGAAAATCTACTGATATTTACTTCCCAGAATAAACTCAGGGAAATCAACAAACTGAATGAAAACTAAATTAATAATCAAAATGTTAATAATCAAGGAATTTTATAAAAACACACTTGCAAAGTATAAAAAATAAGAAAACAATTTAAAAATTTTTAAATGTGTATTTATTATCACAGTAAGAGTAGCCACGGAGAACTAAGGGAACCTTAAAACACTGATAATGCACTGTTTTTGTTTTGTTTTGTTTTGTTTTTTAAGGCTTCTAAAATCACAAGAATCATAGCTCTGTGCCTGTGTGCATTTTTAGCAGAAACTAGCAAACAAAGTCAAGTCACATTGTGTTTAATCAGAATCATAGCCCAACTAAGGCAGTAGATTACTCATTGTGATCTATTAGACATAATTTATAGCAAAAATCCATGCAACTCTCACTCCTCCACAGGACAGAAGAAATAATTTGCAATCATTGGAACCATAAATATTTTCTCTTCAAATTAATGAACCTTGAGTCATATTAAAAAGAAAACAAAAGTTGGGGTGCATGGGTGGCTCAATCAGTTAAGTGTCCCTCTTAATTTTATCTAAATTTTTTAAAAAAGATTTTATTTATTTATTTGACAGAGATCACAAGTAGGCAGAGAGGCAGGCAGAAAGAGAGGAGGAAGCAGGCTCCCTACTGAGCAGAGAGCCTGATGTGGGGTTCCATCCCTGGACCCTGGGATCATGACCTGAGCCGAAAGCAGAGGCTTCAACCCATTGAGCCACCCAGGCGCCCCAAGTGTCCCTCTTAATTTTAGCTCAGGTCATGATCTCAGAGTTTTGAGATCAAGCCCCATGTAGGGCTCTGCACTCAACAGGGAATCTGCTGGAGATTTTCTCTTTCTCTCTCCCTTGGCCCCTGGCCCCCTCAAATAAGTAAATAAATCTTTAAAAAAGAAAAGAAAGAATTACTTCAGTGGAAATGGGGATTTTTCTAGGTTTTTAATTAGGAATATAATGCAAATCTATTTTACAGTTTTTAACTATAACAGGTGGAAAAGAAGAGAGTGGACTGGATGAGTGAGAAGCTCTGGGCAAGAAACCTGTAATAAGATACTCTTAAAACAAAACAAAACAAAACAACAACAACAACAAAAACAAAACATGATTTGAGAAACAAGGAAAGGGTGATTAATTCAAAAATCATTGCAGATAAGCACCCAATTAGCACTTGTCCTGACTGGATACTGTGGATAAACTAAGTTTTCAATCTTCAGACACTTGAATGGACACTAGAGTTTCTAACTGAGATGGAGAATGACTGTATGCATCTCATCCTGGATGAGTAAAGAATTGCATTACCTCTTGGTATCCCATTCTTCTGAAAGCTTAGTGTTTTGATTTTGAATTATGTAAAGATTAGTATCCTTGAAGTGGAGGTATAAGAAGCATTCAGAGGACCAAATAGATTTAATTCTGTGAAGTCAGAGGGAAAATTTTTAAAAAGAATCAGTACACTCACTTGTGTTTCCTTTATTTGATAGTTAATATTAGGCCTTATCTCGTTAAAAGAAAGTAATAAAGGAATCATTGGTGAATTGATGGATTCCACCTATTCTTATTTGACTAGAAAGATGGTAAATTAATACGAAGAAGGAATAAAAAAATGGAAAATATCTAAGTAATATTGACAAAAGAAACTATTGTATCTGATAAAGAACAATTTATCTTAGAATTAAAGTGAATGTTACAGCAGCAACAACTGAACCTCAAGAGCTTTTTCAACAGTGATAACTTGTCAATATGTGTGCAGGGGGTTGGGGGGACAAAAACGTAACAACTAAATTATACAGCTGTGAAGTCAGTGACAACATCTCTCAGTTAATGATTTGTTTAGAGTGTGTAAAAAAAAATTGTAAGACATGTAACAATTTATAACCCAACCAAATCATTTAACTGAAAAGCCTTTGTACTTGAGACAGAGAAATGTTTATCTATACTTTGTCTTCGTGTTTAGAGACAGTCAATACATTTTCCAAATGATCAGTCATTGTTATGACATTATTTTTTTCTGTAATATTTTTTAGATTTGAAGTAATGAGTAGTCTTTTATTGAAGTGCAGTTGACATACAATGTTGCACTAGTTTCAGGAGTACAATGTAGCAATTGCACAAGTATATACATTATGCTATTCTCACCACAACTGCAGCAACCATCTGTCACCATACAACCCTATTACAACACTGTTGACTGTATTCCCTATGCTGTGCCTTGTGTCCCTGTGACTTAATTATCCCATAACTGGAAACCTGTATCTGACACTCCCCATCACTTATTTTGCCCACTCCCCACCATATAGTAGGATTCTCATGATATGCTCATGAAATAACTTCATACAATTCATATCCTTTATTAAAATGTATTAGCATAAAGTACAATAGTTATTAAGTAACTTAAATTATGTAGATTCCAATGTTCTTTTCATAATTAAAAAAAGCCAGTGAAGGAAAATACTTAGACTTATATGCAAACTTTTAACTTAGTGGGTTTTTTTTTTAATTTTATGATTTAATTTATTTATTTGTCAGAGAGAAAGAAAGAGCACACAAGCAGGAAGCGGGGGGGGGGGGTGGGCAGGCAAAGGGAGAAGCAGGCTCCCCACTGAGCCCCATGCTGGACTTGATCCTGGGCCTGGGACCATGACCTGAGCCTAAGGCAGACACTTAACTGATTGAGCCACCTAGGCATCCCTTAACGTAGTTTTTTAATAGTTTGCTTCAATAATGTAAGCTCATTTGAATATAATATTCTACCATATAATTCAACTTTCCTTTACAGATAGATTTTAAATGATTAAATATCTAGAGGAAGTATGTTTTTTTTTCCATTTTATTTATTTTTTCAGCATAACAGTATTCATTGTTTTTGCACAACACCCAGTGCTTAGAGGAAGTATGTTTATAGAAATACCAACTTAGAAAATTATTTAACTATAATGAGTTCAAATTGTCTTAAGCATTTTTACTTCAATATCTGAAATGTGGAATGAACAAAAGACCCGATTTTATAAATTCTTCTAAAATCATCTTCAAGCATTGATAATTTAGCCTTCTTCTTAATCTCTAGGAAGGCAGAGGCCATTAAAATGACGGCCCAAGAAAATGGCTTCCAGGGATGTTTGCTAAATGAAAATGATGATTGGAGGAAAAAGATGACAATTTACCAAGAATCTTGTGACTCGTTATTAGGAAAAAAATCACTCATGCTGAAACAGGCAACCAGGTAGGGTTTTCAGAAGTAATATGGTTGGGTAATTACTTCTTGCAAAAAAGGGTCTGTTTTACCGATCCACTAAATGCTCAAGCCACACATATTCACATCAGTAGTTAATGTGATATGCTTTCCATTATAAAAATCTTCCCCCAATTTAAGACTCTTCTCAGAGGAGTTCATAATTTCATTTGGGCAGGGATCTGCCATACAAAGTCAAAATTCTTTATTAAAATGATAAAAAATTAATAAACATGGTATAATCAGCAAATATTACTAATAATAGATCCAGTTAGTTACTGCCAAGGACCCTTTCAATTAGGTTTTTTGGTTCTCAAAACCAGTCATTATTTTATGAATTTAGCTGGGTTAGAAAGCTATCTCCGGAGATTCAAGTGGATCTGCATATGCAATTTATTCTATTTACATTATTTTATATAGTCTGTATAAAATACTTACAGCACTGGGGAAATAGATTTAAATAAATATTAATTTTTTTTACTATATCCCCTCCCACAAAAAAAAAAAAAAAAGAAAGTAAGTAAGTAAAATAAAACTCTCTAGGAGAGTTCCATCCTTGGTTTCATGGTAATGGTAGAACCATAGGAAACTGAAGCAATTTTAAAACTCAGCTAGACAAATTTAAATGAATGCCCATTTACTTTCTTTAAACTTTAATGAAGCTATATTTCAACACAATTAAATCACCTCTGACCTAGAAAACAAAATAATTATACAAAGTAGTTATTGGCTTACACACCAAATATATACTGTCTAGGGTAATATAAAATAAATATATGTATTTACCAGATAGCATTTCAACTTAAGTGAATAACTGCTTTAACTCTAAAACTCTGAATGTACTTTGCTAGAAATTATGCAAAATATGAATAATATGATTTTTTTTTCCAAATAGGTTTAGATTAGGGTCTGGTCCAAACATTTTAAAAGATGACATGGATTTGATGAAACAATTAGCTTTTACAGTTGGCACATAAATAGGAAATTACTAATGGGGCAAAGAAAGTTTGGAAATGAAAGATATATCCACTGCTATTTTACAAGGAAATATCTAAGTAAATGTTGTATGTATAAAAACCACTGTTTGGGTTGTCTGGGTGGCTCAGTTGGTTAAGCATCTGCTTTTGGCTCAGGTCATGATCACAAAGTCCTAGGATCAAGTCTTGCATTGGGCACCTTGCTCAGTGGGAGGCCTGGTTCTCCCTCTGTCTCTGTCCCTCCCCTGGCTCATTCTCTCTCTCTCTCTCTCATATAGATAAATTTAAAAAACCAAGCTAAAACGAACAAAAACAACAAAAAACTACATGTTCTAAAGAAAAATAATGTGGAGAGGTCCTCCTAAAATAAAGATGGCTGATTATTGGTAGAGGAAAGACATGTATGGAGAGAAAGGTGAAAAGGCTCTGTACTTCAGTTACTACCTTTGTATACCATAGAGCCTGCCCACTTATGAAAATTATACATCTGGGGTTTAAAAGTTATTCTACTATAATTTACCACTACAACCAAGGAGTCTTGGAGCAAGAAAAATCTTAAGTGACAAAAATTTTATCTCAAATTTATACAGGAATTTACAGTTTGCAAAGTACTTTCACAAATATTAACTTATTTTAGTCTTCACTGAGTATGGGAAGGGCAAATATGCAAAGGGATATTACTTGGCTTGAGCTGCAAATCTTGAAAGTTAATATGAACATCATAATTACTTAACTAATGCAGACTACTTTCCTCGCCTGGTTTGCAGATCATCCCTTAAAAAGATCCAAACATTTTGTGAGAAGAAAAAGAGGTTACACCATTCACTTAAATACACAACGAAAGCTGGCCTTCAAACAGAGAATCTGATTGCTACCTTCCTCAATGTATATTATTTAAGAACAGTAGGATAAAATGAAATTGCTAGAAATCTCTCTTTTTAGAAACATTGCAGGAAATACTCCCAAGACAGAGAGAATATAAAACTATTTTTGCTTTTTTTTTTTTTAAATTAAAAAATTTCATTGATACATAGTACATGTCAATTGTCAGTGGGTGAGAGAAACACAAGGTCAAGGTAGTATCTGGAGCGCTACATTTGGCTGTGCCACAATAATGGATGCAGGTTGATTTTGCGCTTCTTTTTCTTCTTTTTTTTTCTTATTGGTAGTAAAGGCCTTTAGGCTATCCCTTCAAGAGTTATACCACTTCTTTCATATATTACAATGATGCCTATGAATGAACTAACTCTAGAATAGTTACTATGTATGGCAGCATAGGGAGCAGGGATATAATTGATAATGCAGAAGGAATTACTTAGGCATCATTAAATTTAACAACATGAAAGCAGATTTAGAAATAGGAAATGATTAAATGTGCATGGTGTCCAATACCCAGGATAAACACAAACTTCTTATTTTGTACTGAGTGTACCCTTGTTCTCTGACCAATTTTATTTCCTTGGCTCATCCTATCATCCTACACCTAAGAAGTACTACTGGAGAGTCAAATTAGTGAAGTATCTAGCAACCATTTATTTAGAAAGTCAATTGTTTATTCTTATATTCTTATATATGTCCAGAAAAGAGACAGAAATACTATCTACATTTCCCTTCAATAAAAGAAGGGCATTTATCTTCAAAATGCAAGAAGAGCATTTATGAGCCAATATATGGAAAAGCCAAAAATCTCTGTTTTATACTAAACCCATATTTTTATAAGGTTCCAAACTTTTCCCTTGCTTTTTCTGGAAATCCCTAAAAGACTTCTCACATGTAATACAAAACCCGATCACTTCAGGCTTTGTGCCCTTCCTTTCTTATTCCAGCTTCCATCAAAGAAACAGTTCTCTGAAGATCGTGTACATTGTGGGGAAATTTTACAAGAATCAGAATTATGTAACTGAAAGCATGTGAAGCAAATACCAATGTACAAAATTTGCAATGAAGTACGACTAAAAGGAAAAAATCCCACCGATGGTGTGATACTAGGGATCAATTTATTTTTGTTCAGTCTTGTAATTTCAGACCCTGAGGTATTTTTTTTTTTTATTCTCTACTTATACCACAAATACTTCTGGATAAATGACCTCTCATGAAGACCCCACTGGGGTCTTCCTATTCGTAACTTTGTACACGTGCTTCTAGTGTTCTACCTGGTCACAGAAAATATTCCAATCATAGCTTCTAAAGTGTTAGAAGAAAGCTTAATCTAGAGAATAAAACTGTTCTTTCTTGGGTTAAGTAAGAATTGATGCTTGATCTCTCCTAGATAAAAATAAGAGTTTATAGGAGAAGAATAAATGAAACAAGATGGGATTGGGAGGGAGACAAACCATAAATGACTCTTAATCTCACAAAACAAACTGGGGGTTGCTGGGGGGAGGTGGGATTGGGAGAGGGGGAGCGGGCTATGGACATTGGGGAGGGGAGGCGAACCATAAGAGACTATGGACTCTGAAAAACAACCTGAGGGTTTTGAAGGGTCAGGGGTGGGAGGTTGGGGGAACAGGTGGTGGGTAATGGGGAGGGCACGTTTTGCATGGAGCACTGGGTGTTGTGCAAAAAGAATGAATACTGTTACGCTGAAAAAATAAATAAAATGGAAGCTTTCTGTTGAAAAAAAAATAAGAGTTTATGAGGCATGTCTCTTGCTAGGTTTCACTGTTTGTCACTCACTATGCTAATCAACTTGCACACATTATGTTTTTAAAAATGCACAATTCCCTGCAGGATGAGAATATTCTTATCATTTTAACAAAAGATTAAATTGAAGATTAGAGTTCTTAAACAGCTTGCCCTATAGGAAGCAACTATCCAGCAACAGAGCTACATTCTGAATTCATGCGATCCAAAGTCCCTTTCTTGTTCCAACATCCTATGTCCCTGGAAATGATCGCTCACAACCAAGTGTGTCTGGCTGATGGAGTGAAGGGGCTAAAATTCAGGCTCTGTTCCTCTTGAAACTGCTTCTGCAGTGACATAGAAGTCAGTCTGTTCAATAAAGGGGACTTTTTCCCTAGTTCACACACAAATACTGTACAAGCTGGTGGATTTCCTGGTAAGATGTCACTTCCACTAATCTCAAAAGTATCCCTGCTTTCCTATTCCATCTACTGTGAGTACAGAAAGTGAAACTACAATTTACCCCTGGTACTCAACCATATTTGCCATGATATATTGCTATCTGAGAGTATTATCAACTCAGGGCTTCATAAAGATAAGGACTGATGCAATCTCTAGAATTGAGAGCTACCTGTACTTTATGAAATATTTAGCTCAGGAATAATGAATATAGAATAAGCTGCAAATAAATGTATCCATTCCTTCCTAAAGCTATACATTCCTTAAAAACTTAACGGTGCCAAATATCTCAAAGCCTTGTGTTCTTTTAAAGGACCATTGGTTGGGGCGTGTGCACAGAAGGGGCACAGATGGATGAATTGACCCAGTGGCTCTCAGGCTGAGACAGCTGAATGTTCAATGGCGTACTTATAGACCACATTAACTTCTTGGCAAGTGCTGTTGCTGCACATGTGGGTGGTCCATTGCTGAATATGAATGTGCTGAATATCATTTAGGCAGGGAGCAAAAGGTGTTCAAGAGAGTTGGAGAGGAGCCCAGAAGGTACGCTGTTTATCTTCTAGGAACATTTATTTTCTCCAAAGCATATAACTTAAATTAATAAAGTGGATTTATATGTGAATAAAGGAAACTAGTTATTGAAACTGAATCACCATGCCTCTCTAAGAATAATGAAAAGATCTGTGAATATGACTCCTAGCACACACACACACACACACACACACACACACAAAGATTATAACACAAATAACTGTTCTTACCATATTGTAAGAGGCACTGCTCTGGATCTGACCACAAAGCGGGTATCTCCCTACGGTCAGATCTTGAAGCTTCTAACAACTGCCATATTGGAGTTCTTTTAAAATAGACAAAGTTCATAAGAATGATGAAAGAAGGGGGTTTCTTAAGTTTTCTTACTTAAGTAATGTAAAACTGTAAGACTTTGGTTTTATCCTCAGGTCTAAAAGCTGAAAAGAATTTATAAAAAGAAAACCTCTACTGACTTTTTCAATTTAAGGCTCTGTTACAAAATCTCTCTTGAGAAAAGACGATGGATCAGGTTGTGAGCCATCATCTGTGGAATCTCTCTCCTGACCACTTTAAGTCTGGTTTTTGGCATGCCTTTGGAACAAGTTTTGCACTGTTCTCATCCATTAATCATCCCTTCAGGGTGATAAACAGAGGCCAGGTGCTTAAACAGACACTTGGAAGTTTGGGAGTTGGCTTTGATTCCACTGAACTAAAAAGCCCTTTGATTCTTCCAAAGATTGGTTTTATTACCACCCAATAGCTCCTGAAAAATCCAACTGTACTAAGAACTAAAGAGATCCTTTTTAAAGGGCCTATTATTTTCTCAGGGATAGAAATACTAAACAAATAACATTCATATACATATGTGTCATTTCTATATTTGGGTTTCTTTGTTTTATTCTTTTCTAGTTGTTAGTGAAATTATGAGAACTGTTATCTCTCAGGGGAAGCTATCTGTAATTTCAGACTGTTTCTTATCCTCTGCAAACTTGATCTAATGCCTGCCTGAAATGATATCAGGAAGCTGTGAGTAGTAGTTTTGGAATCCGACAGGCTAACATTGTTAGGTTATCTCTGTCGTCCCTTCATTCTACCCAACAGTCACAGTTTTGCTTATAAAATGGTAACCCTCCAAAAATCGAAAAATCTGATTTATACCACTCTCACTTAGCTTTTATGTATGACCTTTGTTACCAACATATTAGTGTAACAGCCACTATCTCTTAAAGTGAGGGACATAATTGAGAAAAGATGATAGTGGTTATCATGGGGAGGGGAAATCTGTGAGGATAACTAGTTTAGTGTCTCCGTCTAAAGAAGAGTAATTTAGAGGTGGGGGGAAAAGGAACAAAGGGTTTTTGAAATGCAATCAGGTTTTTTTTTAATGAGCTTAAATATATTGACATGATATGGATTAGGAAAATTGTATCCATGAAAACATTAAACAGAACAAGCACCTTAATATTATAAAATATATCCTATTCTCAACCCTACCTTAGTTGGTAAATACCACTTACATATTTGGTAACACTTAACTGAGGTATAAGTTACATAAAATAAAATGTATACATTTTACGTAGAGATTTTGATGAGTTTGGAAAAATATGTTATTACTAGGTAATCACCATCCCAGTCAAGATATAGGAAATTTCCATCACTGCAGAAAGTTACCTCTTGCCCCTCTGTAATCCATCATTTCTACTCTGTCTCAGCCAAACAAGAATCTAGTTTCTCTTACTAAAGGTAATTTTGCCTATTTAGGAAATTTGTATAAATGGAATCATAAATAATGTACCTTTTGTGTCAGGTTCTGACAGAAACATACTGAGTGAGTTTTCGAAATCCATCCATCCCTATATCGTGTTTACCAGTAATTTTTAACTATTTTTCCATTTTTATGACTAAGTATAATTCTATTCCATGAGTAGATCGCAAGTTGTCTATCCATTCACTTGTAGATGGATATTTGGATTGTTTCTAGTTAGAGGCAATTACAAGTAAAGCTGCTACTAAAATTTGTGCGTAGGGGTGCCTAGGTGGCTCAGTTGGTTAATTGTCTGCCTCTGGTTCAGGTTGTGGTCCCAGGGTCCTGGGATCAAGGCCCAAATCAGGCTCTTTGCTCAATGGGGAGTGTGCTTCTCCTTCTCCCTCTCCCTCTTCCCCTGGTCATGCTCTTCCTCTCTTTCTTAGATAGATAAATAGATAGATAGATAGATAGATAGATAGATAGATAGATAGATAGATAGAATCTTTAAATTTTCCTTTTTTAAAATTAAGTTTGTGCATAATTTTTATATAGACATTCCTTCATTTCTGTTGGGTAGTCATCTAGGAATTGAATTGCCAGATTATTTGGTAAATGCATGTTTAAATTTGAGAGGCAGATGAACTATTTTCAAAAAAGTCATCTCATTTGACATTCCCAGAAGCAGTGTGTGATAATTTCAGTTACTCTACAACCTCAACAACACTTGGTATTGTTAGTCTTTTTACCTTTAGCCATTATAATGTGTGCGTAGTGTTATCTCATTGTGGTTTAAATTTCATTTCCCTGGTAACTAATGATAGCAACCAGTTTTTATACAGTTATTGGTCAACTATACACTCCTTTGTGCAGTGTCCATTCAAGTTTTCTTTTTGTTAATTTTTAACTGGACTATTTGTTTTATTATTGAGTTTTAAGAATTACTTATATACTCTGAATACAAATCTTTTGTCACATAATTTCTTCTAGCCTGTGTCTTGCCTTTTTATTTCCTAATGATGTCTTTTGAAGAGTAGAAAGTTTTAATGACTTCTGATGTATTATTCTTTAATGACTGGTGCTTTTATTTGTTTATTTTCTAAGAAATCTTTGCCAATCCCAAATTTGCATAGATTTTCTTCTATGTTTTCTTCTAGAATTCTACAGTTTTAGTTTCCTATGTTCACATCTATAGTCTATCTTAAAGTAATCTTGTGGACAATGTAAGGTATTGTTTATGACTTATTTTTTCCAATATGGATATCCAGTTCCAGCACAATTTATCCAGAAAACTATCAGTTCTGCAATGGATTATGTCAGTGATTTTGAAAAGCTCAGTTGACCTTACTTGTATCATATATGCAACCACTGAAGCCTATTTCTCCATTCTCTATCTTGTCTGATTAATCCTTCCTTGTGTTTATACAAAACCCGCACTATCTTGATAACTGTGATTTTACAGTAAGCCTTGAAATCACGTAGTGTGAGACCTCTAACTTTCCCCAAAAGAGATCTAACTATTGTTGGACCTCGGTTTTCCAAATAAAAACTAGAGTAAGATTTTCAATTTCAACAACAAAAAAAAGACAAAAAAGAAAATGCTGGGAATTTTGTTGGGACTGCATTGAATCTATAGATCAATTTGGAGAGAATAAGCATCAAAATAATATTGATTCTTTCATTCCATGAATGTGGTGTACTCCATTTCCTTAGGTCTTGTTTCAGTCCGCTGGGAATTTTTTTTTTTTTATTTTTCAAGGTCTATCTTGTGCATATTTTATTAAACATTCATATTTTGATGTCATCAGAAATGGTGTTTTCCACATTTCCATTTCAAATTTTTATAGTAATTATACAAAAATGATTGATTTTACACAGTAGTGTTATACAGAAATATGACTGATTTTTCATCCTATGCTATCACTAAATTATCTTACTAATTCATGTAGGATTATCTACAAAAATAGCCATGTGATTTGAGAATAAATTTATTTTTACTTCTTCTTTTCTGGTTTTTATGCATTTTATTTACTTTCTTGTGTTAATGCAGTGGTAGAGACCTGCAATATAATATTTGTGGAGGATAAGAGTATTTTTTTTAAAGACTTTATTTATTTGAGAGAAAGAGAGAGAGAGTAAGCACAAGGGGTTGGATAGGGGCAGAGGGAGAGGGAGAAGCAGACTTTGCTCTGAGCAGGGAGCCCAACATGGGGCTCAATCCCAGGATCCTGGGATCAAGACCCAAGCTGAAGGCAGATGCTTTACCAACTGAGCCACCCAGGTGCCTCAAGAGTGAGTATTTTTGTCCGACTCCTAATCTTAGAAGGAAAATGTTTAGTCAGCATATTATATAGCTTAGTACTCATTCCCTGTGCACATGAAATAATGTATAGTTTACAACTTTGGGTATAATGATCTATAAATGTCAATTAGTTTAATTTTCTTGATAATATAGCTCAGATCTTCTAAAACATCAGTGATTTTTCTGGGTACATATTCTATCACTTATTCATAAATAGATGTTAAAATCTTCAGCTGTAATTATGGAACATTCAATTTCTCCTGGCACTTTTGTATTTATTAATTTTGCAGCTCTATTATTAGACACAAACACATATTTAGAACTGTTACATCTTTCTGCAAATTCCTCTTTTATGCTTTTTAAATGTCCGTCTTTAACTCACAACTTTTCTATGTCTTTAAGTCTACTTTGTCTGATAATAATACAATCATGTCAGCTTTCTTGTCTGCTGTTTGCATGTTGCATGTTGTGTTCTGCCATTCTTTTCCTTTCCGCTTCTTTGTATCTTTGTATGTAACCTGTGCTTCTTGTGGATAGCAGGATGCATCTTATAAAGAACTTTTTTTTTTAATCCCGTCCTGTGATTTCTGATAACTAACTGGAGTGTTAAATTCATTTACATTTAATGTAATTATAGGTATCATTGGGTTAAAATTTACAATCCTCAGGTTGTTTTTCAGAGTACATAGTCTCTTATGGTTCGCCTCCCCTCCCCAATGTCCATAGCCCGCTCCCCCTCTCCCAATCCCCCTCAGAATAGGACAGCAGTCAGAGGGAAGATGATGGCACAGTGTGGGGAACGGACTGCTTGGCCTCAGTAACAGTGAAAAATATAAAGAAATTTATAGCGTGTGGGAGACCTGCTTAGAATTACCAACAAATGTTTCATATACTTCTTCTAGCCCGGAAACATTTCTTTAAATTTTTAAAAAATTTTTAATTTATTTTTTATTTTTTTATAAACATATAATGTATTTTTATACCCAGGGGTACAGGTCTGTGAATCGCCAGGTTTACACATTTCACAGCAAAAAAAAAAAAAAAAAAAAAAAAAAAAAATTTACAATCCTACTCTTTATTTTCTTTGTCCTTTCGATGTTCTGTTGTTCACATATTGCTCTTTTCCTATAATATTTTGAGTAAAATCAAGTACATTTTAACTTCTTTGATGTATCACTTTTAAAAAAACATTTTAGAAGTTTCTGTATGACTAAACCTGTGCAACTTTAACTTACTGACTGAGTTTAAAGACAATATTACATCACTTATATATCACATTTCACGTTTTATAATTCTCTGAGGTCCCTATTCACTTCTTACTTCATAAATGTTATCAATTTATAACTATATAATTCAAATTATTCCCATCATTTATGCTATTGTTGTGATATTTTAGTTCTAAATATATTATAAACCTGAACTTAATAATGTGATTGCTTTTGCTTCAAATCAAGGATTGACAGACTTTTCCTTAAAGGGCTAGAGTGTAAATACGTTTAGGCTTATGAGCTATAGGATTGTTGTTACCACCGCTCACTCACCTCTCCTACTGTAGCATGAAAGTAGCCATAGACAGTATGAACAAGTGCGAAAGGGTATATTCCAATTAATCTTTATTTACAAAAAAACAGTTGGCTGGTCTCCAAGCTATAGTTTGCTAACCATTGTTTGTATGGCTGTTTATTATGGAAATTAAAAGAAAAAAAAAAAGAAACACAGTCTTTTATCTTTAACTACTTATTTCCTGGATTTGATCCTTCTCATTTCATTTTTTCCCAGCTTTACTGAGATATAATTGGTATACAAAAAACTGCACATGATTAATATATGCAGTTTGATAATTTTGGACATAGTATACCTTGTGTTACCATCACCACAACCCAGGTAATAAACACCCATCACTTTTAAAAGTTTCTTTGTGTGAGCATGTTTGCGTGAGTGTGTGTATATGTGTTTGAGTCTATGTGTTAAGAGCCCAGAAATGAACTCACTCATATGTGTCAACTGATCTTTGTCAAGAATACATTATAAGAAGATAGTTTCTTCAATAAATGGTGTTGAGAAAACTGGATATCCATATCCCGAAGAATGAAAATTGAACCCTTGTCTATCACCATACATAATGAACTCAAAATGGATTAAAGATTTAAATGTAAGGCTGAAACCATAAAATTCCTAGAGGAAACATAGGAGGAAAGACTCTATTTCTTTTTATAGATTCTGATATCCACTAATAACTTTTCCCTTTATTAGGAAGAATATCCTTTGGCATATTTTGTGGTACAGTTTTGCTGACTACTAATTCTCTAGCTTTCATTGTTCAGAAAAATATAGTTGATGCTAATTTTTAAAGTATGTTTTCACTGGATATAAAATTATAAACTGACAGTATTTTAAAGAATTTTGAAGATTTAGAGACGTTTTTCCATTGTCTTCCAGCCCACACTGTTTTTAATGATGGGGTAACTGTCACGCATATCATCAGAATATCATTTTTTGTTTTGTCTGCTTTGAAAATTTTCTCTGTCTGGTTTTCTGCAGTTCGATTAGCGTGTACCTAGGTGTGGTTTTCTCTTTATTTTTCTTGCTTTCTGTACAATGATATGCTTGGATCTGTGGGTTTGAAGAATTTTTTTTTTTGTCCTGTTCTCATTCTCTTCTTTTAGAACTTCAGTCATATCCATTTTGGACCATTTTATATCATCCCCCAAGTTCTTAATCTCTTTTCTTTAGTCTTCATTTCTTTTTCTATCAGATTGTATCAGCTCTTTCAAGTTGTCTTCAATTTCACTGATCCCTCTGACTTTTCCCGTATGCTGTTAAGCCCATCCAGGTAATTTTTTCATTTCAATTATTGTACAGTTTTAGTTGCAGAATTTGCATTTAGTTCTTTATTAGAGGGTTTTTCCTCCTCTGCTGAAACTTCTTATTCATCCTCTCATAAATACAGCATTTATCTTTAAATCTTAGAACATATTTTCCTTGAATACTTTGAAATTATTAGTAATAGCTAGTTTTTGCTATTTAGGCTATCTCAGAGCTCCTTTTTAATAGACCACTGTTATTCTTAACTCAGAGTAACATTTCCTATTTTCTTTACATGTCAATAATTTTTATTGTTTATTGAGCATTACAGTAATAAATTATAATTGTTATTACTACACTATTAGTGATAAATATAACATTACATATTATATGACTTTAAATATTACATATAACTGGACTATGTTCTCTTCCTCTGAAGAGCGTTGTGTTTATTCTACCAGGTAATTCAGTTACCCGCCAACCACCTGATACTTTTGCATGCTAGCTTTTTACATTTTATTGGGGTGAGATCAGTGGAGAACCTAGCGTGTTTCCCAAGTTAGAATCTTCTAATGTGGTGGGATTCGACTTCTAAATTCTGCCTGCCCAGGAATCTTATCAGTGCTTGGTGTTCAGTTTTGTCAGGGAGTATCTAGATGAGGCCCTTCTCTAGCATGACCCTTATTTCCTAAGGCTTAATCCTTCTGATACCTCACCAGGATCTCTAGAATTTTAAGGAGGTGTATATTATTTTGCTGAAATCCTAGCTTTCTCTGGCACTGCTTGAATTCTACTACCACTTTTCTACTCTGAACCCAAATAGAAAATGCTAAGCCTCATATGGTTTCACCTCGCCTCTGTAGCCCAATCCTCAGGTAAAGACTATAGTAAACAGTAAAAAGGCTGATCCTACTCATTTTTACCAGGTCACTTTCAAGAGTTTAGCAAAGCTAAATCACAATGCTCAATGACTTAAAAGATGTGTTATATATATATATATATATATATATATATATATATATATATGGCATTATCAATCTTCTATAAAACAGAATAAAATGTCACCTTTGCAACAACATGGATGGACCTAGAGGGGATAGAGCTAAATGAAATAAGTCAGAGAAAGACAAATACCATATGATTTCCCTCATACATAGAATTTAAGAAACAAAACAAACAAAAAGGGATAAACAGAAAAACAGACTCTTAAATATACAGAACAAACTGGCAGTTGCCAGAGAAGAGGTGGGCAGGGGGATGAGTGAAATATGTTAAGAATGCAATAATTGTGATGAGCAATGAGAAATTAATAGAATTGTTGAATCATTAACTGTACACCTGCAACTAATATAACACTATATACTAATTATCCTTCATCTTACAAAAGTAGGAATTTTTAAAGACATGGGTTGTATAGTGTGTGTATTTTAAAGACATGGTTACTATATGGCTAAGTATATGATACTGCTTAAATTAGAAATGAAAGAAAATTAGTATAAAGAAAAGAACTGATAAATATTCTTTTTTTTTTAAGATTTTATTTTTTTATTTATTTGACAGAGAGAGATCACAAGTAGGCAGAGAGCAGGCAGAGAGAGAGGAGGAAGCAGGCTCCCTACAGAGCAGAGAGCCTGACGTGGGGCTCGATCCCAGGACCCTGAGATCATGACCTGAGCCGAAGGCAGTGGCTTAATCCACTGAGCCACCCAGGTGCCCCAAACTGACAAATATTCTAAAACATATAAACAGAGTCAAAAAGTGGCCCCAAACTTTAAAGTCTAATTTAAATAATGTGTTTAATTTAACCTGGATGAAAATTCACGTATGAACTTTAAACTTTAAAAATTTTTCTTCTTCTATGGTTTCATTCAGTTCTTCTATCCTTCCTTCCTTCCTTCCTTCCTTCCTTCCTTCCACAAGTGTTCATTAGTAGTATACACTGTTCTAGGAACTCCTCCAGGTGCTGGGGGGAGGACTTCTATTTATACTTTTGCTTTTCTTCTCCCATTTCTTAAAATTTCACTTTATATTTGTATTCTCTATTGCTGCTTTTTGGGAAGGTTTCTAAACCAGATATTCTAGCTAACCTACTTATTCTTTGACTGTGTCTATTCTGGATATTTAGGCTAGTCATTTACTTATTTATTTTAGCAATTACATTTCTTATATCCATTATCACCAAGTAGTTTTTCTTCACTGCTAGTTTTCTTCCTTCTACTTCTTATATCATCCCTGCTTTCTCTGAAGATGTTGTTTTGTGGTATTTAGCATTGTTTCTTATACTTATTTGTGGCATTTAGCATTGTTTCTTATTACTCTCATCATTGCAAAATGGATTATTTTCTTTCTTTCATAATAATTTTGTTTTTGATTGTGCATATTTTTTTTCCATGGAAGTCCCCTGACTACCTTGTCTGATATTGCCTATAAGGGTGAAATAGCCTAGTTGCTTGTTCGTGCGCCTCCTGGGAGAGGGGAAGTGTGCTTTAGGACAGAGAGATTCTGCTTTTGGCATCAGTCCCATAATTCTCTATCTTTCCATCCTGATCCCCCTCAGGGAATTTCTCTCCCCAGTATACCCAGTTTCCAATACCTCAATTCCAGATACTGTCTCTGGGGAGTCCTCTGTTGCAAAGGTCTGGGGAGGGAAGGAGGGGAAAGAAAAGAAGAAATGCAGGAGTCAGCCATCTTGGCTGACTTCACCATTCTACACTGTCTACTCCTGGCAGGCTCTAGTTCTCTTTCTCAATTTGCCCTATAGTGTTTCAAGTGAGAGTCTGCTTTTTTGCCCTATGATAATGTCAGGTAATAATCCATAAAATAATATACAACGGAAGAAAAAAATAAACACCTCCCTCCCCCCTAAAATACAAAATCTTCTCTCAGATTAGCTCCAAAATGTTACTGGCTTCTACTCCAGCTTGATTGTCTCATCACTCATCTGTCTCTTGACCAGAGCTCAGGTGTGTATTGATTACTGACAATATTTCTGCAATCAATCATCCTTCCTCCCCCACTTTTTTGGGTGGTATTTTCATTGTTATGTTACCAAGATAGAAAGCAGTAAGAGTTTGCTTACCTATGACTAAAGCCGAAAATCAATCTATGTTAACCTTGTTATGATCATACTATTTTGCTTTTAAAACACTGCTGAACTGATTAACTTAATTGGTATTCCCAAAATTATGTTTTATGGGAAGCAGGTCTTCCATTCTACAGATAAAGGAGCCATGGCCACAGAGAGTTTAATGGCCTACACACAGTTGAACTGTTAGACATTGTTAACATCTGTCAGGCAATGAAGAACTATTTTTATATAGTTACCAAGAAGGAAAGACAGCCACACTCACAATATATTATCCAGAAAGCTTCATGCAGACCATGAGACTGTTTTCTTTGCTCCTTGCTATAATCTAATACAGTGATTTCTGACATGGTATGGCATTTATGATTATGGCAGGCTGTCTGCATGGACTGCCTGTATGAACCCCATAACAAAATACCATAACGTAGATGGCTTAAACAACCAGCCATTTATTTTCTCAGAGTTCTGATGGATGGTAGTCCAAGATTAAGGCACCAGCATAGCCAGTTTCTGGTGACTGCTCTCTTCCTAACTTACAGATGGCCATCTTTTCAGTGTGTTTGCATATGGCATGAGACAGCAAGGGAGCAAGTTCTCTGGTATCTCTTCTTATGGGGTTACTATAATACCATTATGAGGACTCTACCCTCATGACCTCATCTAAACCTACTGATTTCCCAAAGTCCTCATCTCCAAATATTCATCTCCAAATACTATCACACTGGGGCAGTGTGTGTGTGTGTGTGTGTGTGTGTGTGTGTGTGTATGGGGGAGGGGGAGCTGCAACATATGAATTTTTGAGGGAAACAATTCAGTCTATAGCTCATCATCCCTAGTTTGAGTCTTATATCCCGCTTCTAATTGCATGTAGATGTTTACCTGTTTCTTTTTTGGTTCCAAGATGTGATCACCTTACTCTCTCTAGGTCTGTCTCTCAGCTATGCTTCCCTTCTTTTACCCAGGGACAGTTTTTCTGACTTTGATGTTTAACTCTTTCAAATCTACTTTAATTTTACTAAATTCAGTTAATTTCCATTCTTATCAAATTCTTTACACCCTAAAGGAAAAAAAACAAGACAAAACAAACAAATTTAGCTTGAACTTTCTCTCTCTGGTCTACTAGACCAGATAGTGTGTTATAGTGAATAATGATATGTGTCATTCATAAATTAGTGCATCAGATGAGAAGCACAACTTTCTTAGTTTGTCTATTTTGAACTATCTGTGATAAATGAAATGTAAGTGCATGAAATCTATCTTAAATTACTCTTTTACATTGCCATGTTATATTTTTGGGCCCAACAATAGGCTTTTTATGACTACACTGCTTTGAATCTTTCATTGGAGGAATTACATGATTTTATAATGAAGAAAATGAGTAACAAGAGAATTTAAGGAAGCATCAAACTTCTACATCAAATACAATAAAAATTTTAATTGAAGTTTTTCCTTAAATATAATGTGAAATATAGACTACTCATGAAGTGTTTATTAGAGGAAAAAAATAAAATTTGTCTAAAATATTGTATAAATTAGATCCTAGACAAATTTTGGTACTATTTTTGCTTACTGATGGCGCTGACTTCCTTAATTAGTATTCACATTTCTACTTCTACTTTTTCAGATTCATCATGGACTCACCTACATTTTATCTAGCTTAATTAATAAAAAATTCCCTTAGCACCACTTATAAAAGATTCACTGAGGTATGTCAAAAAGAGCTTGAATTTACAATTAGAAGACATACATTTTATTTTTGGCTTCCTGAGCCTTTGTCAGCCAAATCTGTCAAAGGAGGGTGATACCACCACTTTTACGCAATTTGCAGGATTGTTTGAGATGAAAAAGATATAAGTGGAATCAATTTACACACTGTAGAATGCTACACATTAAGAGTTGTTAGACTATATGATGCATTTTCTGCTCTATAAAAAATAGCTAAATCTCATAATCTGGCTGAAACATTGGGATCTACTAGTTTATCTATTATGATAAATAAAACTTTAATAAATTTAATAAAATTCTGCCCTGAAAAATAATTAATTTTATATGCAAATTTTTTGCCTTTTAGAGTTATTACAGGAATTTTTTTAAAGATTTATTAATTTATTTAAGAGATAAATATATATAGAGAGAGACAAAGAGTGAGCACACATGGGCACAGGGGGAGGAGTGATGGGGGAAGGAGGAGAGAAATTTTAAGCAGACTAGCACCAAGGAGCCAGAGGTGGGGTTCGGTCTCATGACCCTGGGATCATGACCTGAGCCAAAACCAAGTCTGACACTTAACTGACTGAGCCACCCAGGTGCCCCAACTTATCATTGGAAATTGTACTAGATATATTTCCAATTTCATTTGCTCTTACTTCTGATAGCTATTAATGATTTATCCATAATCTTATGTTGCTCATTTTTAGATATTCATAAGAAATTAAATATCTGGCTGAATAAAACAAACGTATGCATTGCCAGAGAATAAAATCCAAATTTCATTTGGATGGTATATAATTCAATCTGACATTAGGAAACAAGAATAAAATATTTTGATATTTTGATTTGGAGTCAAATCTGATTTGGTTATTATTTCCTTCTCTTCATTCTCTAAAACTAAGCAAAGCTAGAGTCATCCAACAGAATTTTCTCCTGTCTCAGGCAACATTATAGCTCCCAGTCGACCTGAATTTCTTTGTGTTCACTGAGTGATAACATGTACTCCCTTTCATAAAACTGTCTCATCTTTGCCTTATTTGTTCTCTAGAATCAAATTTTAGTTCTGTGTCTGATCTGCTGTTGCTGAACATGGATAAAATCGTAGTAGTAATATGTAAATCTGAATATTGCAATATAGCAAAAGGAAAATTATGCATAACCCTAGTACAAATATTTCCAAACTAGAGGTGAAAATAACAATCACAGGCAAATTTTTGCTTGGTAAAACCCTATTTGCCATGTTTATTGAAAGATATTGAATTGAAGGATTTCTTTAAATATTGCTATAGATAAATCAGTTAGTTACCTTTACATGTAGCTCTTAAAAAAAAAATACTCCTTGTGGCAGAAAATGCTGGTATTTGTGGCAGAGAGACTCTAAACTGACTTCTTGTGATTCCTACCTCTGGTTTTCATGTCTTTGTGTGTAATTCTTTCCTAATGAAAGTGGGAAGAAACTGATGGGATGTCACTTCGGTAATTATGCTACAATATAAAAGATTCCATCTTGGTTGACCTGAGCTAGAGATTCTTCTTGCTGGCCTGATGAAGTAGACATCCATGATGGGAAGCCCACATGACTGAGAACTACAGGTGGTCTCTAGGACATGCAGGTATCTTCTAGGACATGAAAGTGGCCTCAGCCAACAATGAGTAAAACACTTGGGTCCTCTATCATACAACCATAAGGAAATTAATTCTTTCAATAACCTTAATAAGTTTGGACATGATTCAACTTCCTGTCTGAAGGTGAGCCTCCAGATAAGAACATTCACCCAACACTTTGATCACAGCCTTGTGAGACCCAGAACAGAGGACCTAGCTAAGCCATGCCCGGACTCCTGGCACAGAAATTGTGAGAATATAAATGTGTTCTGTTTCAAGATGCTCAGTTTGTAGTAATGGGTAGGTCAGCAGTAAGTAACACAGTGCTCTCAATTCCATTGCTCATCAATAGAATATCTTATGAAGTCTCTGATTACACATATTATTCTTGTCTTTCAAATTATTCTAAGACCCCAATAGCCATGGTTCCTAAAAGTTGCCTATCAGTAATGGTGTTAAAGGTTACAGTGATGAAACCTAGATTTTCCTTGATAATCTCCATTTAATTTCATTACAATATTTTCAAATAAGGCAATTTAAAATATGTACGGGCAAGTGTGATATAATCTTAGAATAAAATCTGTACCCCATAGCCTTTATTGCAGATACACCAATAGGACTGAGTTGTCTCCAACAAAATGCAAGCAGAAAGGATGTCTAAAAAGTACTACTTTTTAAAGAAGTTTCCTTAAAAAGAGGTAATTCACTGAAATATAGAGATAAAGCTGGGACTTCAGTAGCCATAAGGGCTATAAGTTGTGCCATCTATTGATGATGACTGAGCAGTAAGATGGAAAAAACCTGAATCCCTGAAGACTTTGTGGAAGAGACATTATGTTAGTTTCCGAAATAAAACTTCACGGTTTAACCTGAGCATAATAGTTTTCTATCTTGCTTAAATCATGGTTACTTGGAGTTTCACTGATACTTTCAGATACTTGAACAGTAATAACATACATAATTAATTTGTGAATTATAACATACTATACTATTACAATCTACACATCTCTAGTTGGCTGAGGGGCAAGGTCCAAAATGATCCTGGTAAAGGCATACACAAGGGTCACCATAATCTAGTAGAATACACAAAGGGCTAGTATTTGAGAATAAAGTCGTATGTGAACAAAAGCAGAGAGTTTTGAAAATATGTAATGATTTGGTGGCAGGCATCATGATCTAATTTGACTAGAGTTTGGAGTAATTGGTAGGATTGAAGGAGAGATGATTCTATATATTCTATTTGGGATATTAATGAGTGGTTTGAAAACTCATGACGATGAATTTATATGGCACCTATAGGCCATGAAGATCAACATTTTCCATTAAGAGTAAGACACACTTTCCAGGAAAATAAAGTCCCGCAGTATGGAAGAAAGTATGGACACTATGGACTGAAACGAAAAGAGGAGGAATATTCAGATATCAGATAAAAGGTTAGATAATATCCCAGATAAGAGAATATAAGGCATTACAAGTACAGTAAGGGTAAAAATAAAATGATAGCTTCAAAATACCAAACAGATATAAAACTGATAAGACTTAGAAACTTATATGATAGTGAAAGATTTCTGGGAGAGAGTATTTATTGCTTTATTTCTAGTATCCTCCCTAGTACCAGGCAATAGTTGTTACACAGTAAATAATTGTTAAATATTTTCCAGATTGCAAAACTTTCATCAGTAAGGAGATAATACATACAAGTTGTTTTACGTTCAATTATATTTTGTAGTTATGCAATAAAAATTCTTTTTTTTTTAAAGATTTTATTTATTTATCTGACAGAGAGAGGTCACAAGTAGGCAGAGAGGCAGGCAGAGAGAGAGGAGGAAGCAGGCTCCCTGCAGAGCAGAGAGCCCGATGCGGGGCTCGATCCCAGGACCCTGAGATCATGACCTGAGCCGAAGGCAGCGGCTTAATCCACTGAGCCACCCAGGTGCCCCCTGCAATAAAAATTCTTATAGAGTATATATACACTGTTACCTGTTAAAGTAGACAACATTCCTTTAGTAAGTTTCATTTAAAAGAATCTAAAATTGTCTCCATTGATCAAATTCTTAAATGGTTTATAAGTCTAAATTTTATATAACTGTGTATATATACTTCCTGGAATTTATAAATACTCTCCATAGAAAAATGTGATAAATGGTGTTTGGGTTCCTACCATTGTTCACAAAGCTTACTTAAACCATAAAACAAACAAACAAAATTATGCTTATCTTTACCATAACAATATTAGTAAATAAATGAAAATATACCATATTTTGTGGTATTATGGTTAATATTTTCTAACACAGACAGTGCGCTACAAGCTAGGCTATTCACTTCCCAAAATATCTTTGCTTACATTCTTTATCCTTTATACAAAAATATTCTCACACCCTGACTTCTCAGTAAACACAACCTCACTCACCTATCTCCATACTCCCACACACATCACACACACAATGCTATAACTGGGAAAAGAGGTGTGAATTTTTTAGCTTTCCTGGGAGCTAAAGTAAATATAAATGTGAGGGCTGCTGCTGTACATTTTGATGCAGAGTGAGATCAAGTTCACTTTTGGGTAACTGTATAACATTCATGACTAGTGGAAAAGTGGTCTTGAAGTTGGTAAAATATTTATAATAATAAAAAATAAAATTTTCTTAATTTGGCTGTCAGGAAGTAAACATAATTGTCTTCAAAGATCTGTTTTGTGGATAAAGAATATATGTCTTCTTGAATATATCCTATTACTTAGTTCCCTTCAGTATAGCTTTAAAGGGTTTTGAATTGCAGAAAATTCATAGGATTACTAACTGTGATATATTTTTAATAGAAAAAATGTGTTTTTTAAGTTTCTTCCAGACCTCTGATTCTATGGAATCATTGATTTCTTTATACAATGAAACCCTTGAACAACAGAGATTTGAACTTCATGGGTCTACTTACACATGGAGGTTTCTGTTTTTTTTTTTTTTTTTCGTTTTACAGCACAGTACTATAAATGTATTTTCTCTTACGATTCTCTTAATAACATTTTCTTTTCTCTAGCTTACCTTATAAAAATATGGTTTATAAAACATCTCTAGCTTACTTTATTGTAGAAATAAGGTATATAATACATATAACATGCAAAATATGTGTTAAGACTATGTCATCAGTAAGCCTCCTGGTCAACAGTAGGCTATTAGTGAAGTTTTGAGGGAGTTAAAAGATATATGAAAATTTTTTACTATCTGGGGGGTTGATGCTCCAAACTACTGTATTGTTCAAGGGTCAAATGTATATTTTCCAGGATTATACAATACTTGGAACACAATTATTTTCTCTTTTCTTCAAAACTATATTAGATTATATGTGGAAATATTGAAATGATGAGGCTGACATGAAGACAGAAAAATACACACTAGAAACAAATCAATTCATGGGGCTATTTCCTCTCCCTTTGTGGGGCAACCCTTAACAGGTTTATTCCTTTCTGGAGCTATCAAAATCTACTTACTACACCCCATGGATCTTGAATGGAAATTAGCTTGTCTTCTAGTTCAGAAAATAGGATTTGGGTCACATAACAGAGAACAAATGAAGATCTTACAGAGGCAGCATGACCTAAACTAGACTAAAGTTAGTATTTTTGTTTCGGGTGTTAATGGAAAAAAAAAAAAAAGAAAAAGAAAAGGTCTACTGTTTCTACCAATAAGTAGAAAACAACTACCTTTGCAAGATTCTTATTGTTTGGGGACAATAATAGGTAAACAGTGAAAGTACATGATGCCATTTAAATTACTCCACAGAGGGGCACCTCAGTGGCTCAGTGGGTTAAAGCCTCTTCCTTCAGCTCAGGTCATGATCCCAGGGTCCCGGGATCGAGCCCTGCATTGGGCTTTCTGCTCAGCTGGGAGCCTGCTTCCTCCTCTCTCTTTGCCTTCCTCTCTGCCTACTTGTGATCTCTCTCTCTCTCTGTCAAATAAATAATAAAGTATTTAAAAAATTAAATTAAATCTTTTAAAAAAATTACCCCACAGAATAATAAATTACATTCTCTTTCCCTTGTAAATATTTCTAGGGATAAAAATTAGCAGTGAGATCCCTGTAACTAGTATGGTCCTAGGGACTTCCGGTTTTGTTTGACTAGTTCACTTTAAGAATCAAAGTAGAAATCTTTAAGTCCAACTGAATGCTGAAAAAAGGGATTGCAAAATCAAGAGGTGGTAAGATCCAGCAAAGGGGACATCTTCATATTGGTTCGTCCGTTACATTTTATCTACCTACTATCACATTTCAAGAAGCCAAAATATCTCAAGGTGATTCATGTTTAGAAAATTTTCTTACAAGTAAGAACTTGTGAATAAAAATATATATTACTAATGAACAAGTTTTAATTAAACCTGAAACACTTTAATAGTAATATTTATACCTGCTTTTCAGATAATATACAATGTCCAGTTTCTTCTTTTACTGGCATGAACTAGTAAAAGAACTATTAAACTATTAAAGAACTATCCAACTATTAAAATTAACTTTACCAGAACAAAATAATCCTGAAAAGGAATAAAAGGACTATATCTTTTTAATGTATGTCTAAATCCCAGCTCAAAAATCACACAAATTTACTTTAGTATATAGATTATAAAATAATTTATATAATTACCTATGATTTAATACAGACTTAATATTTCCTTTAATATACACTCAGATAATGACATCAAATGTATTGATGGATACTTCTTTCTAATTTATTATATGCCAGATACAACTTTATTGCTTTTCCTTTGAATATTTGTTAACCAAAGGTAAGCCAAGGACAAAATTGAGTTCCACCAAACATACAGAGGTAGTAAATAAATAATAAGAAGAAAAATACCCTTTCTACTGTTAAGAAAACCAAAGCAGGTATTGGTTAACAAGCACTTTTAGACTTGCAGAAGAAAATATGTATTAATATTTGCAATTTGATATAAAAAAGCTGGTTAAGATTTGTCACTTTATTAAACACTCAAAATAACCAACCTCTTCAACCAAATCTTGAATTCCCATAAACTTCTAATTTCACAGGCACATAAACTGCAACTACTAAAATAAATTTGCCTCTGAAAGAAATGAATAGCTCTAACTATAGCAGACAAGTTACTCATAGTATGTTCCATGGATTTACAAAACACATTGACTTAGCCTAAGATCCCTTCATCAAAAATATATACAAGGTGAAATATTTAGAATCTTACCTGTAACAAGAAAGCTGCATCTCCCAGCTCCAGCTTCATTTATGATGCTACAATTATAAACCCCATAGTTCTCATTGGAAAGACTCCTCACTGGGTATTCTGTGTACTCTTGAGAGTCAAACTGACCCGTCCGTAATAATTTATTGCCTAAGCGCCACTCGTAGGTCAGCACCCGTATTGGATAGGCTCTCAGAACCCGGCAGCTCATAGTAATACTTCGATCTTGTCCTTGCCGGATCTCCAGGAACGCTGGCTCCACAGCAGGAGGATCTGTAGAAGACATGTTAAAACAGATGAAACACGTGGTTTGCAATAAGCCAGGAGCTATTATTATTGTGAGAAGCTATTTTTAAGAGCACATCTAGCAACAGGGAAGGAGTCAGAGGTGGGTGGAGAACAAACCAGGAACTTCAGTTTGGGACAGGAAATGGGAAATATCATTTACGGACTGTGGGCAGTGAATGAGATTCATTGCTTTGAAAAAGCATTTGCAGGTGAAAGTAGCAGAGTTCATTTATCCTTTCTAGCTACTTCCCAGAACAAAATATCATGACTATGTTTGGTTTATATTGTCAGCAACCAGTTGATGTTCTTGCTGTAAAACACAGAATCTTCAAACTAGCATAAGACTTTGAAACAGATAAAGCCATGGGTTCAAGTTGGTGAATTCTAATTATTCCTACTTTGGCTTCTGAGTATCCGTTATTTAACAGAATAGGCAGCACAAATATGTTATTTATTTTCTAAATTATTTTGTCTGAACTGCTTTGACTAAAAGTTATAATACTCATGTGTCTTAAGCAAACTCTGCAAATTATACCACAGGTGGACATAGTTTCTAACTCACTGCAATGATTCACTTACATGTTTTAATTGTGATTGCTTTCCGTATAATAAAAACTTGCTACATCAGGTACCTAACTTTTTTGTATTTGACAGAAAGATTTCTATAAAGTGTTACATACTTCTCTCATTATGTAGAATATGCAAAATATAATCCCTTTCTTAATGACTCCCAGTAGTTAAATAACAATTACTTCCTTGACACTAATGTTGGGGTTCATTTAATGAAATAAGCTAGGAAACTACTCAGGATTGCATTGCACAGCACAATTGCATCCTTGACTAGATGTGTATAACATCCTCTTGAGTTGTGCAGTATAGACTAGACGTGTATGACATCCTCTTGAGTTGTGCAGTATAAAAACCATACAACTCTATTTGGCATCCCTTCCATCAAGATGCTAAAAGGTTTTAGGACAGCCACACCAAATGTGCCCTCCAATATTTTTTATTGGATGTTATCCCATCTACTTTCTATATTATTGCTGTCCTTTCTCGCTGCCAATCTGTTGCCTGCCCCTTCTTGCTTCTTTCAATAAACATGTTTAAACTATCTTACTAAATTTCATTTTACTCACAAATTCAATTTTGAACTCTTCCTTTGTAAGTGTTAAGAATTTTTTTTAAATAAATGAGAAAAAAAATTCCTGTCTGCATGTAATTTATGAGGCATGTAATATGCCTAATACAATAGGCAGATATTTAAATTGCTGATTTACAAAACTGAAAGACAAAAAACAATTCTCAGGTAGAAAGTAAAGAAGTGAATAACACTATGAGGACTGACCATGCAAGGCATCTCACGGAATGTGATACTTGAGCTTTACCTTCCAGCATATATAGGAAATGGTCAGGTGGGTAAGCAATAAGAGAGAGCATCTCAGGTAAAGAGATTAATATGCTCAAAGGTAAAAAGAAGATAGAGAGGAGGGGGCGTTTAGAGAAACATAAATTAATTAGCATAGCTGGTACACAAAATGTGCATGAGAGCTCGGGAAGAAATAAAGATGGGAAGAAAGAGACTCTATTCAAGGATTCTTGAATGTCACATCATGGAGTATAGGTTTTATTCTGTTGGTATTGACAATCATTAATTTTTTTCTATTGTACCTCATAATCCCCTTCATTTTATTTCATCCATCCCCTGCCCCTTTTTCTGTTACCTCTCTGTTTCCTGCATCCATGAGAAGTCTTTTTCTGTTTTGTCTGTTTTTGTCAGATTCCACATGTAAATGAAATCATATGGTATTTGTCTTTGACTTATTTCACTTAGTATAATACCTTCTAAGTCCACCTAATTTTTTTTTTAAATGAAGGCTTTATTGACTAACCCAATCTTTTAGAAAGAATATTGTGGCAGATAGGAGGAGTACAGACCTCAAAGGGAAGAGTCTGGTCACAGAGAAATTGAGAACATCGTTGTTAAGAGACTGAACTAAGGCAATGTCATTGAAACCACAAATGATGTTTTAGATAGTGAGGTAAATAATGGTGTCAGTGATGAAGATGGGGAAAGAAGGAGAGGTAGTTTAGGGTACAGTGGACGTGTTGAACTTGTGCACCTGCTAGTCACACAGTAGGGATACCTAGTTGGCAAGTGTTTCTTCATTTACAAATATACTGGGTATTTTTTATTATCTCTTCTTGCTGTTTTTTTAATTTAATCGTGGTTAGAGAAGAAAATAGACCATATGCTTTATCTGAAATTTGTTGAAATATGATTTATAATCCAATATGTAATTGATTTTGTTCTATGCATGCTTGCAAAGAAGGAACAGTCTGCGATTTAGGGACGTGATGTGGTGTTGGGTCAAGTCTGACAAATGAGTTGTCCAAATCATCTATGCAGTTGTTGGGTTTTTACTCTGCTTATTCTACTTGGATTAATTTAAAAGAATGGTGGTTAAACACTTCCAAAAGGGTAGTAGTTTAAAAAAAATTCTTATACTTATGTCTCCTTTTTGATTTACATATTTTGAGGTTACACAAGTACATACGAATTTAAAATTTCTTTGTTTTATTGGTTAATTGAAGTTTTTATCATTTTGCAATTTGTTATTTAAAACTTGAATTTTTCCGAATTAATATAGTTACCCTGACATTCACTTAGTAGTTGCATGTTATGTCTTTTCCAAACTTTTAAAGTTCTATTATCCTTATACTTTACAAGCATCTCTCTTAAACACCATGTGATTATAATCTATTTTTTTCAAGAAAGTCTGGAAATCTTTTTATTTTACTGAGAGCATTTAATACTTTATTTACATTTTACTATGACTATTGATACATTTGAGTACAAATGTACCTTCCTGTTTTGTACTTTTTATTTTGTTTTGTGATCTTTTTTCTTTGTCTTCTTTCAGATTTATGGATTTCATGATTATCCCAACTCTTCTTTCCTGCTACTAATTTTAACTCTCTTTTCTTCTCATAAAACCTATTGGGCATTACTATAATGTTATGCCTGCACAATATTTTAGAATTGTCCAGATATATGCTGACTCATTTCCCATTAAAGCCTTCTTTCACTAAAGACCATACAAATCTACGATCACTTTTCAAATATTATCTAAAATACATCATTTAGAATTATCTTTAGTGACCTTTCTGATCTTGATTTTCTGAAAATATATATTTTAACCTTATTCTTAAGAGATGCTTTCCTTGTACATAGGATTAGAGGTTGGCAGTTATTTTCTTTCAGTATGTTAGGACACCATTCTACCATCTTTAGATGGCCATTACTGCTGTAGGGAAGTAAGCTCAAATTTTCACACTTTGAAGTCACTGTGCTTTTTTTCTACAGCTACTTTCAAATATTTTTACCTTTGATGTTCTACAGCTTCAATATAATATTTTTAAGTAGAGATTTCTTTATACTTAACAGTTTGTGATTTGCTGGATTTTAAGACCTGTTGATTTAAGTATGATGTCTTTCATCTAAGAAATTTCTGGAAAATCTCACCATTAACTCTTTTCTTTTCTTTTAGCTCTTTTCTTTCTATCCTCACTTGAGCATCTTTTGCATTCTCTCTTTTATGCCTTTTATACTCTCTTCCAACTTTTCCATGTCTTGCTTTTCCTGTATTGCATTATGAATAAATTCTTCTGAGCATGCTAAACCCATCCACTGTGTTTTTAATGATAAGAACAAAGCTTTCATTTACAAGTATTCTGCCTAGTTCTTTTGTATACCTGTTATGCCATTACTTTCACACTTTCTCATTACCTGCAAACATAGTAAGGTTTGTCTCCTATTTCTTTAAATAAAGTGATTGTTTTATACTGTTGGGTATTTCCAATTATGATTTTAAGGATGTTTTTCTGTTGGCCTTCTCTCAGGATAATTTATCTCTGTGTAGTCTTGGTTAATTTTGATTATGTGCTATTCGTTGGTCTTTAAAAATACTTATGTTCTTTAAAAGTATATTTTTAAAAATAAATTCTTTAATGCCTAAGATGATTTTTTTTTTCCTCTAGAGAGATTTGTGTCTACAGGCAGCTACTGACATCAATGTCTAGGATCACATTAATCTAAGTTCCTGGCTTAAGGTTTTACTTTAATCATCCAGGTGATATGAATTTGAGTTAAAAATCTAGATAAGAGGCAGTTTGTGATTATAATATAAAGTATGTATTCCCACATCATCCCTACTCTGCTCACTTCAAAGGTAAGTTTCTTAGAAGTAGGAATGTGTAGACTGGGTTTATTTCTACTTTATTCTTCTCCTATGGATATAGTCTTTTGAGTTCCCACTTCTATGGGTAGAATTTTCCCCCAGGAAATACTCTGGATTTGGAATTTTGTATCCCTTGGCCAGAAATGCCATCACAACCGAAGCTCAAATTCATCTTTGTTAGCAAATGCTCTCAGGGCAAAATCAGCCTCATTGTCTGGCTTTCTTATAAATTTGACATCGTATTTTTAAAATACACATTTTAATGCATTTAATAGTATTTTTTAGTAACTTCCTAGCACCTTTGATTGTTTGCATTAGAAAGATGATCTAGAATATTTTGTCTAATATATGCCCAGAATCACACCTGTCTCTGATAGCCAAGTGGAAATACAGATATAAAGCTCAAAATGGAGGCCTGACTGCAGGATATGGTTTTGTTAAGATAGCTCAGAGCGAGTATAAACAAAGACATGTAAAATATCAAATTTGGATTTACTGCTGAATATGGAAATGGGGTTAGAGGAAAATAAAAGCTACTACAGGAGAATCAATATAAATAAGCAAAGAGATATGTGGATCCAGAGAGTTGTATTACAAAATTAAAAGATTTGAATGCTTTAAAGAAACGAAGTAATAAAATGTGCCCAATGTTAACAATACACAACTTTAGATTGAAAAAAATATATATAGACAAGTTTAATATCATAAATGATTATAGCAAAAGTATTTTCTATTTAGTATATATAATGTGTGTTGTAGATTTTTGGCATATGAAGGTATGGCTGAATAGTAGAGATCAGGAATGATACCTCTTTGTTCAATAATATTGTCTATGATCAGAAAAGAAACTTATCTATTAACTCTATCTTCAAAATATATCAGGAGTTTATACATTTCTCTCAGTCTCCACTGCCACTATTAACTCTCACATGGACTACTTCAAATGTCCTGCAATAGCCTTCTACCAGGCCAATGTGCTTCTTTTTTTGACCTCCTATTTCTCAGATACTGGCCACATATTCTCTTACAAAAGAAATCACCTCTTGTTATTCTCCTGTTTAGAACACTTTATTGACTCACCTCTGCTTGTTAATCAGGCCTAGAAGGTCCTGCATGTTCTGGCTCTGGCCATATTCTCAATCACTCTTATCTTAATTATTCTGTTTCAGAAACATAGGCTTTCTTCCTATTTCTGTATGAGAAGCCCTTTCTGGATTCTAGACTTTCTTCCCCAAATGTTCTTTCCTTCACTTTTTCTATGGCTGCATTATTCTCATTGTTTGTATTTTACCTCTTGAGAAAGCCTACCCTGGACTAACAATTAGTAATGCATCTCTCCTACTATTAATAATAATTAATTATTGCTTAGCAACATTATTTGTTCATATCTAGTTCATGTAAGTTCCATTATAAAGGGACTTAACACTCCTTTCATTGCACATCCTCTGTATCCTCTGTATATGAGCATTATAGCTAGTACCAGATCATTACTGACTGCATAAAAAAAAGAAAAGAACAAATGAATGATGTAAAAGAGTAAAGATGTCTACAAGATCTTCAATATTCCTTCCATCAAGACTTGGGTTCTATGTTTACTCTATGGATTCTGTGTTTACTTTGACCAATAAAATAGATCAAAACTAATGCTCCATCGTTTTCTAGGCTCAGGCCACAGCAGACGTGGGAGTTTCACTTTCTATGTCTTAAAATACTTATTCTGGGAGCCCAGACCCATGAAATAAGTCCAACTACCTTACTAAAGACACCATCTCAAGAGGCCCTGAGATTATACTTAGAAGGAAAGGGCAGAGTTAAGGTCAGCCTTCCAGCCATCCCCACCAAGGTTCCAGACTTGTGAGGCCATCTTCAACCTTCCAGTCCAGACCAGCCACCTGCAAAACACCACCATGCGACCCAGATAATAGCACATGAAACAGAGAAAGAGCCCAGGCAGGCTCTCTTCAAATTCTTGACTCAGTAGGGAGTAGATAATTAGATATAATGATGTATGATTATTTTAATCTTCTAGGTATCAAGAGTATTTTGCTACACAATAACAGGTAACTGACACAAAACTCTGAGCCTACAAAATTCTACAGTTTAATATTGAGTAGATACTTGGTGAGTGAGGCAAAATGACAAATGGACAGGCAATGGGGAGAACACAGTTTAAGCAACAGATCCTGGGATCTAAGTTGGTTCCAGAAGGAAATGAACTTAGAAGGAAACTAATGGGGGAAGACAATCAATGGATTGAATTACTAGGACAATTTAAAAATCTGAAAAGCAAGTACACTGAGAACAACGGAGTCAAGAGGCCAGAAAGTTGCAGTCGATAAACAGAATTGGTTGGAATTTAATATTTCAGAGGTAGGGAAATTTGGAATGATTATAAGATCAGAGATATATTCACTGGAATGGAAAGCTGAAGTGAAATGGAAATTAATGGTACTAGAGTCAAATGCAAACATGTTAAGTGAATACACATTTACTCTCATTATACTTGTATTTGTCTAACAGTGTTTGCAACACTTATCTTTCTTCTTATAAGATTGTTTTTAAATGGCAAAGGTCAAAATATAATTAATTGTACTTACCAGGGCAATATCCTAAAATCCATATTTACTTTTTGTATGAGTGATTTTCTGTGGGAATTCTTTGAATGTATCTGGCCTATTAGATTATTTCAAATAAGGGATTTTTTTTTATACCCTCAGTATATGTGAATGTGTCATTCATCCAAACCTAGAAGATTCAGTCCACTCATTTATTAACAGCCTATAAAAACATTTGATGGTGTTGAGTTAAATCTCTTCAAACACAGTGTATTTTCATAAAGTTCAACAGAGTCTGATTTGGAAAGCATCCTTAAATGAAAGTTATCATTACTGTTATTTAATAGAATGCCCAAACTACCTGGATTCTGAGGTTGTTCCATAATCTCAAAATAAGTGAGAAAATGTAAAACTGAGCACACTCACTGTAATCCAGTCACATTTGCCTATGGAAAACTTCTGTGATATAAGGTTCACTTTAAGCAAGTTGGATATTACTGACCTCAGCATTTCATTCCTTGGAATACCCAGTGAGAAGAGACCTACACAGTTAGGATTAAGTGGTGTAGTGTGAAGACTTTAAATATGATGAAAGAAAGCTTCAGGTGTGAAAAAAGTTAAGAGTTCACTATTCTGATAAAATAAGTGTTTCATGGTGTAAGAGTTACTTAGTATGCTTTATTATGAAGCATTTAATTTTATGAAACTGTAAGCAAAATATATATATATATATATGGTGAGAAAAAAATCCACTTAGATAGGAAAGACTCTTCAAGAGAAATATATAGGTAATTGTGTTCTGCTCAGTTGGACAAATGATTCTAAAATTATACCATTATATTCTAAAAATATACCATTATAGTATACTAAATGTGTTCACTTATGTTAGTAACCTCTGGTTCAACCATCTTGTTAAACCATCTCCCTACATATGTACTGAAGGGTGATGGTAATAAAAATAATTATGTATGTCGATATTAAATATTTACTGATTTCTAGGGACTGTGTAAATATATTCACATGATTTATCTTTTTACAGCAAAAACTCATTTTTCTAGAAGACAGTGAGGCATAGAGACATTAAGCAAAGTTACCAGGCTAAAAAGTAGCAGAATAAGGATTCAAACAAGCTGATCTGACTCCAGAGAGCAGGCTTCTAACTATAACCTATGCTTCATTCTTCCCAATTACAAACACTACCAATTTTTCATGATTTAGTGCTCTCTCTCAATATTTCCTTTGGAAACATTGGCTATTAAGGTTATTAATGAAAATAGACATTGGTCTATTCACACTGTCATTTAGAATGTACAAACTTGGATAGGTCAAAAATGGGAATTATGTTTTATGGAAAGCTTAAAAGTATTACAATAAAACTGCTAGGTTAAAGAAAAAAGTGTTATTAATGATGGATTTCAAACCAGATTCAAAATGTTGTGTATATAACAAAGGACTTCATGAAAGTGAATTCTGTATTATCCATACATTAATATATATAATGAGTGCATGTAGAAGATTTGCTATCTGGTGGTAAAGGTGTAACATTTTACAGTTATTAAGGATTTTGAATGGAATAAAATTATTAAGTATAAAGTGCTCACAATCAGATTTTTGTTATTTATTATTCTTATATCTACTGGTTCCAGATGTCTGGCAAATGTTCCAAGTAGGGTATGGCTCTAAATCTTTAAATCCATATACAAATGTCTAACTTATTTGGAAAGAGTAACCTATGAAAACATCCAACTATAGAGAAATGTGCATTAGTGTTTATTTCTTAATAAGGGGATCAGAGATGAGTTCATGATTTCTTTTAACACTGTGTATGAATAAAATTTTACTTCTATTTCTTAAAAACAATTGCCAGGTTCTCATGAGCAGCAGAACTATAAACAAAGCAATACTTTTGATTTACACAAATAATAAAAGACATTTAAGTCTATAATAAAGAAACTTTCAAGCTATTTTTAAAAATGTTAATATAACCCATTTTTAAGTCTTTAAGGGAGTGCAAGACCATTGATGTTAAATAACTGTAGAACTATTTTCAGTTTAGTTATAGTTAAAAGAAGAAAATAGTCACCTGTGGAGAACTTCCGTTTATGTGTGATCTTAGTTATTTAATTCTTAGAGAAGTCGCTGCTAAACATGTACACACTAGTGTCATTTTTTCTAAAGCCATTTCTGCTCAAGTCAAATACCTGTCCAATGAAACACTTCTCTGTTCTTTGCTGTTGTTTATGGAGATCTGGGGAAATTGTGCTGTTAATAATAATAATTTTAAAAATCCAGTACTTAGATGGAAAATCCAGGAGTTTGAGTGTCTAGTGAATTAAATTCTTCTGCTGTCCAATAAAAACAGTGAAGTTGCTACTTTTATTGCAGGACAATCTTTTCTTCTGTGTTGGTGTGTGTACTTCTCTTAAATCTTTTCATGATCTTGCAAATATATCCATCTTATTGGTAAGGATACTAAAATTCAGAAATGATTGTGAGTAACCTGTTTATGCACTGAGAAACACCAAGCATATATGAACCTAGGCCAATTTATCTTCAAAATGTTAGCAATTTAGAATTTACCATGTGATTTCTCTAAGCATTATGCTACTAGAAGGATATGGATTCAAAAGATCCTCATTTGTATCAATCAAGCACATAAATAGAGAATTTTTAGATAATTCTGGGTACATGATGATATATTAGGGGATTAAATGAAAATGAATAAAAAATGACTCCTGTTAACATGCAGTTTACAATCTTTGTATAAAGGGACTATCTTAATATGTGTAAGTAAGAACAATTTAATATGAACAAGGAATATGTGAGTTTGTATGAGGCAATAGCTGATTAACTGCTGTAGTATAATGGGAAATATATGTTTGATCTTTGTTCTTGATTTCTGACACAGAGTTCCTAAAACTCTTGGAATTTCCTAAGTGATAAGAGTACGCTTTGTTATTTATGACAAGCCCCTTTCAACCACACAGAAATTTATGCTAATGAAGTGAACCTTAACCAGCCCCCAGCTAAGGATGTGGAAGATGGGCTGGTTTCCAGAAAGATAAAGCCAGGATTTGAAGATTGGAACTTTCCATCCCATCCTCTCACCTCCAAGAAGGGAAGAGAGGCTGGAGATTAGAGACTTAGTTCAAGTACTACTGGCCAATGATTTAATTAATTATGCCTACATAATGAGACATCCATTAAAAATACCTCATCAACGGGGTTAGGGAAGTTTCCAGGTTGGTAAATACACGTGGTAAACACACGTGCTAGAAGGATGGCGCCTTTGCAAAGAGAAAGGAATCTTTCAACTACCCCTCTTCCCCACTCCACACCTTGCTCTATGCATCTCTTTCACTTGGTTGTTTCCGAACTACATCCTTTATAATAAACTGGTACATTTAAGGAAAGTGTTTTCCTAAGTTCTATGAGGTGTTCAGCAAATTACCAAATTTGGAAGGGGAGGAGGTCTTGGGAACTCTCAAAATTGTAGCTGGTTGGTGAGAATTATGGCTGGCAATTGGGAATTGTATCTGGTGTCTGACATGCCCCTAATGGTGCAGGACTGAGCCCATCATTAACTCCTGGGATCTTCACTAACTCCAGGCAGTTAGCGTTGGCATTGAATTGAATTTTGGACTCCCAGAGGTTCCAAACAATCAGAGGATTGATGTTGGGAAACACACTACTTATTTGGTGTCAGAAAGAATAAGAGAATTGCTAGACCAGATCTTAAAATACGCCTGAATTAATTCAGCAGAGAAAGATATGAAAAAGGATGGACTTAGAAAAAGGTACTGGTAACTCTGTAGGGTTTGACTAAGTGTATATTAAAAAATGGAGATTAAAACAACACTTTTAGGATTCATCTACTCTGTGCGGCTGTGCAAGCACATTTCACATACTTATGACCTCATTTAATCCTTACAACAATTTTATCTATCTATCTATCTATCTATCTATACCTATTTATAATTTTTTAAGAGAGTGAGAACACATGAGCAGGAGGGGCAGGGGAAGAAGGAGAGAATCTTCAGCAGGCTCCCCACTGAGCACAGAGCTGACTCAGTTTTGATCTCAGGGCCTGGAGATTAGGACCTAAACCAAAATCAAGAGTCCAGTGCTTGACAAAGTGAGCCACTCAGGCAACACCTCGTGGCAACCTTTTACAGTTATATTATGATCTCCATCTTACATATAAGGAACCTAAATCTGGGAAGCTGCATTCTGGAGCATCCTACACAATACAAGTGACACACTTTAGATCCCAAACTGCTTGACTTCAAAGTCTATATTCTTTCCAACACAGCAACTAGAGGAAGCAGTATCAAAAGCAAATTATAGTGAAGTGTGTAAACTTGGCAATTCATAGACCTGTACCCCTGGGGCTATTAACACATTATATGTTAATAAAAAATTTAAAAAGTAAATTATAAATTCGTATTTAGCATAATGTTAGTCTACCTCAGAAGTTGGCAATATAGGGGAATGTAGTTTAAAAACAAAATTGTCTATAACATTTGTGAACCATTAGCAGGAAAGCAACACCAAAGATTTGGTGATACACTTTACAAAATTAGCGTTCACCTCTGTTCTCATTTTGAGATTGTTGGTAACTATTACCTCACATCCTTAACGGTTTTTTCTGCAAGACAGAATTCTGGAATTATGGTGCATAATTATTAAATTGTTATGCTACTGAAAATATGTGTATATTTGTATTATTTATACAAGGCACATGATGGATAATCTATAGAACCACTGCAATTGCTTCCTCATAACAAGAGTGATAGTATACTCAGTACTCCTGTTTTACGGAAACTTTGCTTTATAGGATTAATAGATACTATTTATTATTTAGCCATACTGTTTCTAGGCCTAAAAGAAAGTGAAGAATAAACCAATTCTGGATAATCCAAGGAAGTTTTTTGTAATAGAACTGATTTAATTTTGGGGGTATTTTTCATTGATTAAATCAGCCCTAAAATCTACTCTGATTTTTCCTTTATGGCCTTTTAGAGCTGAACTGTGTGTCCATATAACTGAACAAGGTGGTTTCAAAGCTAAAATACTTCCATAAGAGCTGGAAACTTGACTCAGAGCAACAAAGTCAAATAATATTTGAGATGGAGTCCTTAGTGAAGAAGCAGAAGAAATGCTAGAAACTAAATCTCAAAACCTCGACCCTTTCTGTCCTTTGTATTCATTAATGCAAGGGATATTTCAGAAACATAAGAAATAAGGATCATTTTAATATAACTAGCCTTATAATTAATTCTAAGTCAACCAGGAAGGCCGATTAAGCAGAACCTTCTCAGAAAATGAAACTGCAATCCACAATTTGTGCTGATGTCTGATTTACAATGCATAGTGAATGACAAAAATAAGTGACTGAATTTGACAGGTTTTGAATCTGGACTATAGAGTATGATGTCATGTAACTGTCCTTGTGTTTTAAAAATTGATATATGTTATATAAGTTCAGTTTCACAATCTGTCCAGTTTAAACTAAAACTAAACACAAATAGAATCATTGCTTCCACTACCACCTCAGAATAAGTTTTATGACTGAACAAACTGAGGAACCCATCTAATGTTCACTTTGATTTAATAGAAGAAGGAACTGCATTAAGAAGCTGCAACAGCTTATGAATTATCACAAAGCCAATTCTCAGAACTTTTGGACACAAGTTTACATTTTATACATAGTTTTAAGTTCAGGAGGTGAAATTCAGTTAATTGTTTTCTAAGAGGATGCACAATTTCTGATGGAATTAAAGGGAAATGAAGAGATCTATAAAGCATTGGTGCTGACATAGAAAATCAAACTTTGAATAAATTAAAATAAAAATCATTGAATATTGTTGTGGTTCTGGTATGAAAATAAGATACTGGGAAAAGGGATGTGGATTTATAGATATGATTTGGGGACTCCTCTAGCACATGCACTGGGGATGTTTAGAAAAGAAGACAGGACATTGGGAACAGGAAAGTGAAGTAAGGAGAAAGCAAGGTAAGAGAGCATGGTTTACACAGATTTTGGCAACAACAAAGGAAACAAAGGAACAGTTATGGTACTCAATACAGTAGAAGTCCTTCATTTTTAAGGAAGGAGAAATGGTTATTTGATAATAGGACCAATTAAGTAAAGCATGAATGAGGTTGGTGTAACAAACATATATTTAAAATGCTGTATTTTTTATCTGGAAGTTCATTATACATAGCTATTTCAAATGTTGATTGCTCTTGCTGAATCACTGGATTTTACTTAAAAAAATAGATGTCTACTTTGACAAATGAAATATAAATTCATTCACCCTTTATAAATCAGATATATAGATAATATAGATCATTAACATGATAGTGAACTTAGTATATAAGAAATTTTCAGAAATAAAGAGGGGGATTCAATGAAGAATTATCCTGGAAAATCTTGATATGAAATAATGAAGCTTATTCTAGGCCAAAAGTAGATGATATGTTGCTTTAGTCTTGGTAGGAAGGAGCTAAAAAAAATGGTCTCCAACACGAAAAATATTAGTGAGTAGAAGTTGCACAGTTTTCAGTTTTTGCTCTTCGCTTCCTTCAGTGTTTTTATATTTAGTAGATAGTTTAGTTATCTTATTTTCTACGAAGGTTAAAGATAGTCTTCATGTACATGTATTTATACACAAAATATTTTCAACAAAAACGAAAACAAATAAGAAAACAAAACCAAAATGATTATAATTCCAGTAACTACAAAACTATATTATTAAATATAGTTGTAGTTCTAATATGCAAATAAGATACATTGTTTTAATTTACTTTTCTGCCTTGTAATAACAAAGATAAACACTCTCATGAAAAAGATTGTTACGAACAACCACTTACACCCAGAAAATACTTAAATTAATATATCATTCTAATTTGAGCATCAAAATGGCTTCTTCATTTATTATAATTCGATGAGAGCATTTAGTATACAGTAGGCCCCTCTTATCTGTGGTTTGCACGGTCCTGTTTCAATTACTGGCAGTCAACCACCATCCTGAAGGATATAAGACATAAGGTCAGACAGAAGGTCAATAGGAGCCTAAGGCTACATCACAATGCCTGTGTCATTCACCGCACTTCATTTCAGTATGGACAGTTTATCATCTCACATCATCACAAGAAGGTGGATGAGTACAGTATAAGAAGATATTTTTTTGAGAGGGAGAAATAGAAAGAGAGAGGAACAGAGAAGAGAGAGAAGTCACATTCACATATATTTTACTAACAGTTTATTGTTACAATTGTTTTATTTTATCATTAGCTGTTAATTTTTCTTACAATTTCTAAACTGAACTTTATCATAGATATCTATGTATACAAAAAGCATCATAATATAGGGTTTGGTATCATTCACAGTTTCATCCACTGGGGATCTTGGAATGTATCCCCTGTGGGTGAGGAAAGGCTATTATAGATGCTAATAGTCAAGAAGTACCTTAAATATCATTTATGTAGAAATAGGAGATATAGGTAGTGATTTAGACAGCCATGTATTATGCTATTGACATTAATTACAGGGATCTCTAGTGAATGCTTTCAAGATATACTACATACTTCAAAACAGTTAATGAGGGCACCTGGGTGGCTCAGTGGTTTAAGCCGCTGCCTTCGGCTCAGGTCATGATCTCGGGGTCCTGGGATCGAGTCCCGCATCGGGCTCTCTGCTTGGCAGGGAGCCTGCTTCCCTCTCACTCTCTCTGCCTGCCTCTCTGCCTACTTGTGATCTCTCTCTGTCGAATAAATAAATAAAATCTTTAAAAAAAAAACAAAAAACAAACAATTAATGACTACCTAAAAACCCCCTGTACTATTTCGCTATATTTCACACAATGGTAAAGACAGAATAAGCAAAGCGCTTTTTAATATGCTGTAAATTCTTTTATAGCAAGAAACTATATGAAGTTTCAGCTTCTGGGATAATTGTTGGTAACAGAAGAAGAAATGCTTTTATTGCTTCTGCCAAGTCATAGTTGCTGCATTTGCAAACATTGGGAAATGTTACAGAAGCCTTATTAAAAAGTGCTAAATCTTTCCTAAAGAATGATTCAGAGATGTAAGACAGTATTTATATCTCCATTCACACATTTTGGGATGTATGGTAATTGTACATTTATATTAAATCCTGAGTTTGCAAAATCGGTCCTTTCCTAGAGTTTCTGTATATAGATGCATTGACTGAAATGTAAAAACATTTGGGTTAGTGTGTGACTTTGTAAAATGTCTATATTTCAGATTTTGAAAAGTTCTGACCAGCTCTGATTTTAAAAGCCTTTGTTCATCCTTGAAAAAAAAATACATATTTATGTCAATGAATAAACATCTACTGAATAAAGGAATTATGTGAAGCACCATGTATAACACTTTTTCTAACTTTTAAGAAACTTGGAGTCTGAACTAGAAGACAAGAAATGGAAAATACAAGGTATGTGTACCTTTTAATACCACTATATGCAAATCAGTGTATTGGGCACTGTGAGAAATAAAACAAGTCCCTATCCTCACAGTGTTTCTGGTCTAGCTGGGGAAGACCAGGTATAAATAAATGGATATTTAAATAGTGTAATGGATAAGTTTAAAAGAGCTTGAGAAATGTCCAATGGTGGGTGTGAAATGAATGGTATATAGATTTAATGCTTTAAGTTTTTCACTAGAGGAGAGCATCACTGGAGTAATTTAAGTCTTCATAAGGTAGTTGTTAACCAATCTTTGGAGTACACAGAGAGGAAGGAGCCACAAAAACTGCAGGAAAATAATGCTTACGGTGGAAAGATGCTGGGAGTGAAAATCCGGGCATTGTACTCTTCTTGAACTTTCAATTAAAATATCTCGGTCTCAGTTAACTCAAAGATTGGGACTGACCATGGAAGTGAATGATTCTTTGAACAAAATTAGAGAGGTGGCAAACCAAAAAGCAACCCAAAAGGTTGACAATAGCAATGGATAAGAGGGTAGGATTTTTAGCGCAGCATGGTGTCAGAAGTTGAGTAGTATTTGATAGATATCAAGCCAGATCTATACATTCAATCATTTCATTCAAAAGTGATTGAACATCACTCAAATATTAAATCTTCTTTTGGACACTGTATTCCAGAGGTATGTCAGACACAAGTCCCGCTCTCAAGTCCTGCTATGCAATTTTCCTCAGTAGATAAGATACGTATTAGTGACTATTATGCAAAATAGTGTCATACAAATGCTAGCAGGAAGACAAGTGGGATAACCATGTAATCATGCAATTAGTTTCCCAAACCTTGTATAAGAGGTCCCTAAATTATTAAGTTTATATGAGTTTTGAAATATTTAACCATTGGCTTACAAATTAGTTTTAATATATTGATGGAATGAAAAATTAGTTTAAGAACTGATTAAAATATTTTTAAAAATTTAGCACATATCCATATGCATTCATAAAGAAATATTTTTAAAATTATATTACAGGAATATTAAAATAAGCAGAATAATTATTTTGAGTATATAACCATATACCTTATTTAATTTCTTAATTGAATATTTATGTCATTAATATTTATCTAATAAATGTATTTTTCCCTAAGACCATATTATTTTGAATTTTTCCACAAAGTTTCCTATAATTTATTTCACAGTGTATTTTATGATTAATAAATTTGAATTAAGGTAATTTCAATTGACTTTTCTCTATCAATTAATTATTATTAAGAATTACTATTAAGAAAATTGTCTTCTTGGGGCACCTGGGTGGCTCAGTGGGTTAAGCCACTGCCTTCAGCTCAAGTCATGATCTCAGGGTCCTTGGATCAGGTCCCACATTGGGCTCTCTGCTCAGCAGGGAGCATGCTTCCCCCTCTCTCTCTGCCTGCCTCTTGGCTACTTGTGATCTCTGTCAAATAAACAAATAAAATCTTTAAAAAATAAATAAAATTGTCTTCTTAAATATGCTTCCAGAGGAGCACCATCAAAATATTCCTACTGAAAGCTAAGATATCCCAAAGTGCAATGGAGATTTAAAAATTAAATGTCTTTCATTTGAGTGCTCATTTAATTTGTTCAATCCCCCTTGCTGTGTAGGAATGAATTTCAATAATTTCCTGGTTGCAAGCCTACTTTCAGTACCGTCCTTGCACTGGAGGTTTCGAAAGTTGAAGTTTTTAACACTCCACACATTGAAAAAAATTAGTTTCAGCTGTATGGTACTTTTCACTAGCATTATATTTGTTATTTATGCCATTCAAAACAGAGAAGAGATGATGAGACTGTTGATTCTTTCCTTCATCCAGCAAAATGCTACCTTTGCAATACCCACTGAAGTGTTCAATAAAACTAGTTTGAATATTGATTTATTATTAATAAATAATTAATATCACTAATATTAGTAAGTATAAAAATAAGGCTATGATATATTAGTGACAGTATATTATTGTAATAAAGATACATCAAAATATTTTCCATGATTCCAGTGAACAACTCAAATCAAATCTCTGACTTCCAACTCCTGGAAGTCTTCCTAACTAACCTCTACATCCTCAGCCTTGATTCTTTACTTATTTTATCAAAATCAACAAACTATACCCAGTATTTAATTTTCCTAGTGTGAAAAGAAGTATCTGACATGCATCTCCATTTCCTCAAACATGCCTTCCAATTCTTGGGGAAATAAAAATCAGGAATGACAATCTCTAGGGAAGTGTTAACAGTTATAATTTGATTTTTAACTTATTTTTGTGAATTTTTATAAATCATTTCACATGATTTCCTCAAGATTCTTTGCTCACCTTTAACCAACAATGATCTTCCAAAAATAATGTTGGCTCAGGTTTTGAATTACACTATACGAAAAGGCCTCATTGAGGCTTGTCCATGCAATATGGAGTATTCCATCGCTGATTTTGCTCACATTTTTACATATGTGATCCTTCCTTTAGGAATGTTGAGTGAAAATGCTATTTATCATACAAATATAAAAAATATAATCAAATCACCCATAATATTTCTACATAGAAAAGAAATGATTCCTGCTTACAAATCCATAACCAGCAAATCAATGACATTATATCCAAATCAAGACCATGGTTTCCAAAGGATAGTTGTACTCAATGATCCTCATCACATTCTTCAAGAATCTTTACATAGTCCATCAATCCACCAGCTAAAATGTTACACAGCTGATTATAACACTACAGTTTCTCCTTAAGTATTGAACTGGATCTGCTCCCACAACCATATCAAAATATCTCACTAGACAAATGGTTGTGATTGCTAACTTGCCAAAGAGCAAAGAATTATTTTCGTATTCTAAGTTTCTGTTGCCATAAGTACACCATTTACACATAACTGAAGTTTCCACTTTGCTTTTTCATCCCGAATACCAAAGTCACTGGCAAAACTTCAGCAGACTTAATAACAGTCATTCTAAATTACAGTTAATACTAAAATCCCTAAGTAGGTATTTGCTGAGCTTCCCTTCAAATTTATTTTAAGTAGGAATTGTTCTTTAATACTCATGATCGTATTTCCCTTTCTTTTCTCATTCATTTCCCTCCCTTTGGGCCTACTGAGTATAATTACATTGGAATAAGGGAAGAATCCAGAAGAAACTGGCTGCAGACAAGGAACCGGAAGTGTCTTCCTATGTTGCTGAAGCTGATGGGTTCAGGGTGACTGGGACAAAGCCACAGACTTTCCATATTTGTTTTCCTACCCTTTACTTTGTGAATTTTAAGTCAAGACCTTTCCTGTCTTTATTAATGAGTTCTCATGAACATTAAATGAATTAAGATGTGAAAGTGATTGAAAAGAAATAACAAAAAAATAGAATAATACTATGGCAGGAAATAATTTATCAACATAATTTCTACTGATTATCTGATTTGTTTGAGAAATCCTTGAATACAAAGTGTTTCTCCTAGAAATTTGTTGAAAAGAACTGCACTGACCCTAGAAGGGTATATATTTCTATGTAATTATACATTAAAATTTTAAGTTTTTAGATCCCATGGAATGTTAAATTGATACATCAATACCTTGCATTATCCTGTGTAAATTCCTGCTAATGTTTGACTTTGTTTTAATCTTGGTAAGCATGTTACAGGGATTTATAGTATGGGCAGGCCAGATAATTTTTTGGAGAAAGGGCAGCTTTCTTGAGAGAACACTCATCCCCTCTCTGACTTAAAGCTACCCAAAATAACATGTGCTGGCAACAAGGATACTATACACTTACAACAAATGAACAATAATTTTCCACGATAGACCACAGTGAGTAAATCCACTCTCAATGTCAAGCAAAAGAAACATGGCATCTCTCCTGACAATGGAGTGAACTTCTACTTGAATGGATCACCCTTGAGCTAATAAAGAACTGGACATCAGTAAATCTGCTTCCAATTTTTCTGGGGTGGTACCATATACAGATCATAAAATAACCCAGGATGAAGTCAAGGAACGCCTCCTTGAACCTTACATAATTTCAATAATCAGGTATTCAAGTGAAACAGGAGACAGATGATGTAAGAATCACAGATCTTATCAACTTATCCTACTGCATTAACATTGCTATTTCCACAACTTCAAGCTTTCTTGGGTTTTAATTCATCAAGAGATAACACTGTGAATACTATCTTTGCCTGACTGAAAAGCATCACTATATTATGATAGCTTTGACAACCTGAGGAAGCTTGCTGGAATATCAGGTTCCAAGTGAGTATTAGTACACTGCAGTGCTCACAAACTGTTGTTTTTACCTTATGGTGTTAGCACTTGGCAAAGACACAAAATAACAGATGGCACAAAGATATCAATTGTTTTCCATTCAAGAACAGTGTCGCATACAGAACTCAATTATGCAAAAATGGATACAGAAGCCTTTTGTACAAGAAGTTTTATCAGCGACCTCTACATCTGTGCCTTTATTATTTGTATCAACAAAACCCCTTTAGGGATTCTCTCTGAGGTAAAGCTACTCCCTTTAATTATTAAGCACTGGGGTGCTTTGCTCAACACTAATGACCACATAAAGTGGAAGAACAATATTGAAGGCTGACAGACTGAGCATCTGCCGACACTGATCCCAGAATCTCCGAACCATCTTCCCTGAAAATACTGATGTAGGACTTTCTGATTCTTATCTACAGGCCGATTAAATTCATGTCTTTAACTTTGCTAGATACTAGAAAATCTTAAACAAGGTACTGAGGAAAGAAAATTAGAGTCAGTGGACATCATTTACCAAAAGACAATAAGATGTTTAGCATGCTATCTCAGTTTTCTTACAAACACATTGGCAAACTGTCCTAAAGCATCAACAGTAAACTACATCTCACTGCCTAGAACCAATTTAATTGTTGAAGTCAGTAGAAATGAGTAACTTATTTTATACTTCTTAGAATAACCTGCCAAGAACGTCTGATCATCTATCAGAAAATTATTGGTTAAGAATTCTTTCTGATTTCCCAGGAGCATTCTGGGAGAAGGACTTTATGACTCTCTCTCTTTTTTTTAAATATTTTATTTATTTGACAGATATCATAAGTAGGCAGAGAGGCAGGCAGAGAGAGCAAGAGAGAAAGAGAGAGAGAGAGGAGGAAGCAGTCTCCCTGCTGGGCAGAGAGACTGATGCAGGGCTGGATCCCAGGACCCTAGGACCATGACCTGAGCTGAAGGCAGAGGCTTTAACCCACTGAGCCACCCAGGCGCCCACACTTTATGACTCTTAAAGGTAACTGTTCACATTTACTCAAAGTAGCCTTAATTATTTCAAGCCATTACAGTGATGCTCACAATTCTGTTCCTGTGTCTCTATCTATCTATCTATCTGTAATCGTTCATGACAGTGAGATACTAAAATACCTGTCATAGGATATTCATTGACCTCAACTTATTTTAAGAAAGGTATTCAGCAAAAGCTTATCTGAAGTATCATTCTCAAATGACAGTTCTCTCAAGTAATTGATTAAACTATTGATATGCTCAAGGTGAATTTTTAGGAAAAGACTGGCAAGGCAAACAAGGCTGGGTTTCTCATTGCTAATCTCTAAGTCATGTGATCTATCTCATTATCACTGCAGCAATGTCACAAATTACTTTTGTGATCTGTCCTGATGAAATGTAACTGAGAATTTGACCAAATGTCTAAGGTAGTTCTATGCATTGTGGCCCAGCCAGCAAGAACTTCATCTGACCAAACATCCAAATCAGGTGATTAAATTAAGAATTGTGTCAATGATCAGGAAAAGTTATTACAAATTTTATTATAAGAACATCAATATTAAGGGCAGAGGAGCAAGATGGCAGAGGAGTAGCCGACTGAGATGACATCAGGTCGCAGGAGTTCAGCTAGATAGGTCTCAAGCCATTCTGAACACCTAGAAACTCAACAGAAGATAGAAGAGAAGAGCAGCAATTCTAGGAACAGAAAAACAACCACTTTCTGGAAGGTAGGACATGTGGAGAAGTGAATCCAAAGCCATGGGAACATAGACAGGGGAGAGGGGCTGGCTTCCGGCAAGCAGTAGAACAGCGGAGCACAAAATTGGAACTTTTAGAAGTCTGCTCCACTGAGGAAAGTTGCTCAAGAGGCTAAGTGGGTGGAGCCCTCATGGGAAAGTGTGGTCTAAGAACCTGCAGGGTCACAAAAAGACCAGGGATGCCTGAGTGTGCAGGAGCCCCCAGGTATTGGAGTGAGGAATCTGGCTACAGAGATGGAGCAGATGAGAGGGCTTTCAGCTCAGGATTACCTTAAACCATGATCTGAGGCAGTCAGTCCACAACTCTTCAAGCAGGGACCCCACAAGTGGCAGATCTGGGGAGACCCTCTCCTTCCTCCTCCGGGATGAGCAGCGCAAAAGCACACTGCAGCAATCTGCTGGGTTTGGAGACTCCAAATGGGGCCATGTGCCAGAGATAGAAACACTCAGTCACAGGCAGGGTGAACATGGAGTGCAGCTGGAAACCAGGGAGATGGGAGGGATTGACTGTTTTTCTCTGATGGCACACTGAGGAGTGGGACCCCGAGCTCTCAGCTCCTATAGGGCTGGAGATTGGAAGGCTGCCATCTTCATTCCCATCCTCCACAGTTCTACAGAAAGCATTCAGGGTACAAAAGCTCCTGAGAGCAAATCTGGAGATTACTTAGCCTGGCCACTGGCAAGGGCGGTGCAATTCCGCCTCAGCAAAGACATTTGAGAAACACTGCAACAGGTGCCTCTCCCAGAAGATTAGGATGAACATCCAGCCAAGACCAAGTTCAGCAATCAATGAGAACTGTGGTACTCCACACCTAGAGGAATGCAACACATAGAATTCATGGCTTTTTCCCTATAATACTTTACTTTTTCAAGGTTAAATTTTTTTAATTTTATTTTTTCTTATTCTATTTTAAAAATTTTCTTCTTTCCTATTTTAAACTTTTTAAACTATTTTATATTATCAATACATTTTTTTAAAAATCTTTTTAAAATTTTCATTGTCATAGTCATATTCTATCCTTTCATTGTATTTAAACTTTTCTTTGTATACATATAGGTTTTTGATTCTTTAAAATGTTGGGATACAGTTTCTTCTAACAGATCAAAATGTACCCTAAATCTAGCACATGGCTTTGTTCTAGTCTCCAGCCTGACCACATTCTTTCCACTTTTTATTTCGTTTTTTTTTTTCAAACAACTTCTTATCTTACCAATTCCTTTCTTAAAATCTTTTTAAATTTTTCATCTTTACAGTCATATTCCATTGCTTCATCATGTTTTCCTTATTTTTGTATATATGTAAGTTTTTCTTTCTTTAAAATTTTGGGAGGCAGTTTCTTCTAAGAGACCAAAATACACCCAAAATGAAGTAATCAAGTGTGTAACTTTGTTCTATTCAACAGCTTAATATTTCTCATATATATATGTATATATATTCTCATATATATATGTATATATATAATAATATAATATATATTAATATAATATAATATAATAATAATAATTCTCATATATATGTATATATATATACATATATATATACATATATATACATATATATATGAGAATTATTAAGCTGTATATATATATATATATTCCATCCTCCCACACACTCTACTCTCTTTCCCCTCCACTATCCCACCCCAGTTTCAGGTCTCTTCTGATTTGGTTAATGTATATTTTTCTGGTGTCGTTGCTGCCCTTTTGGCATTATGTTCTCTCATTCATCTATTCTTATCTGGATAAAATGACAAGGCAGAAAAACTCACCTCAAAAAAGAACAAGAGGCAGTACCAATGGCTAGGGACCTAATAAATATGGACATTAGTAATGTCAGAACTAGAGTTCAGAATGACAAATAACAAGGTGCTAGTTGGGCTCAAAAAAGCATGAAAGATACTAGAGAATCCCTTTATGGAGAAATAAAATCCCTTTCTGGAGATATCAAAGAACTAAAATCTAACCAAGTTGATATGTAAAAAGCTATTAATGAGGTGCAATCAAAATAGAGACTCTTACTGTTAGGATAAATGGGGCAGAAGAGAGAATGAGTGATACAGAAGACCAAATGATGAAGAATAAAGAAGCTGAGAAAAAGAGAGATAAACAATTACTGCCACTAAATTCATACGTTTCAAAAGTTACCCTGGGGGCGCCTGGGTGGCTCAGTGGGTTAAATCCTCTGCCTTTGGCTCAGGTCATGATCCCAGAGTCCTGGGATAGAGCCCTGCATCGGGCTCTCTTCTCAGCCGGGAGCCTGCTCCCTGCCTCTCCCTGCCTCTCTGACTACTTGAGATCTCTATCTGTCAAATAAATAAATAAAATCTTAAAAAAAAAAAAAAAGTTACCCTGAATGTAAATGGCCTAAATGCCCCAATCAAAAGACATAGAATATCAGAATAGAATATGCTGTGTACAAGAAACTCATTTTACACCCAAAGATACCTCCAGATTTAAATTGAGGTGGTGGCAAGACAATTACCATGCTAATGGACAACAAAAGAAAGCTGGAGTGGCAATCCTTATATCAGATAAATTAGATTTTGAGCCAAAGACTATACTAAGAGATGAGGAAGGACACTACAGCATACTCAAAGAGTCTATACAATAAGATCTAACAATTTTTTTTAAAAATTTTATTCATTTATATGAGAGTGAGAGAGCGTGAGCATGAAGAAGGCCAGAGGGAGAAGCAGACTCGCCATGGAGCAGGGAGCCTGATGCAGGACTTGATCCTGGGACTCTGGGATCATGACCAGAGCCAAAGGCAGTCACTTAACCAACTGAGTCAAACATGCACCGCAAGATCTAACAATTTTAAATATCTATGCCCTGAACACAGGAGCAGTCAATTATATAAACCAATTAATAATAAAATCAAAGAAACACATTTTAGTAGTGGACTTTAACCCCACCCCCTCAAAGAAATGGACAGATCATCTAAGCAAAAGATTAATAAGGAAATAAATGACACACTGGGCTGGATGGACATCACAGATATATTCAGAACATAAAACTAATCAAAGAGGCAAAGAATCTATAATCAGAAAACTATAAAGTACTCATGAAAAAAATTGAGGAAGTCACAAAGAAATGGAAAAACATCCCATGCTCATGGATTGGAAGAACAAATATTGTGAAAATGTCTATGTTATCTAAAGCAATTTACACATTTAATGCAATCCCTATAAAAATACCATCCATTTTTTCCCAAAGAAATAGAACAAATAATCCTAAAACTTCTATGGAGGGCGCCTGGGTGGCTCAGTGGATTAAGCCGCTGCCTTCGGCTCAGGTCATGATCTCAGGGTCCTGGGATCGAGCCCCACATCGGGCTCTCTGCTCTGCAGGGAGCCTGCTTCCTCCTCTCTCTCTGCCTGCCTCTCTGCCTACTTGTGATCTCTCTCTCTGTCAAATAAATAAATAAAATCTTTAAAAAAAATAAAAAAGATCTAAAACTTCTATGGAACCAGAAAAGTCCCTGAATACCCAGAAGAATGTTGAAAAAGAAAAGCAAAGTTGGTGGCATCACAATTCCAGACTTCAAGCTCTAATATAAAACTGTAATCATCAAGACAATATGGTACTGGCACAAAAAGAGACACATAGATCAATGGAACAGAATAGAGAGCTCAGAAAGAGACCCTCACCTCTATGGTCAACTAATCTTTGACAAAGCAGGAAAGAATATCCAATGAAGAAAGATAGTCTCTTCAACAAATGGTGTTGGGAAAACTGGACAGCCACATGCAGAAGAATGAAACTAGACAATTTCCGTACACCACACACAAAAATAGACTCAAAATGGATGAAAGACCTCAATGTGAGACAGGAGTCCATCAAAATCCTTGAGGAGAGAAGATGGCGGAGAAGTAGGAGGCTGAGACTACATCAGGTAGCAGGAGATCGGCCACCTAGCTTATCAAACCATTGCGAACACCTACAAATCCAACAGGAGATCGAAGAGAAGAAGAGCAACAATTCTAGAAACAGAAAATCGACCACTTTCTGAAAGGTAGGGCCGGTGGCAAAGTGAATCCAAAGCAATGGGAAGATAGACCGCAAGGTGAGGGGCCACCTCATGGCAAGCGGCAGAGCAACAGAGCACAAAATCAGGACTTTTTAAAGTCTGCTACACTGAGGGACATCACTCCAGAGGCTAAACCGGGGTGAAGCTCACACAGGGTCAGCGTAGCCCCAGGTCCTGCAGGGTCACAGAAGGATCGGGGGTGTCTGAGTGTCACAGAGTTCACAGGTACTAGAGTGGGGAAGCCAACTACAGAGACAAAGCCAAGGAGTGAGCTCTCAACTCAGGGTTACCTTGAACCGGTCACAGGCTGGGTGAGCTCAGAGTGCAGCCAGAAGCCAGGTAGATGGGAGTGATTGAGCGCTTTTCTCTGAGAGCCCACTGAGGAGCGGTGCCCTGAGCTCTCGGCTCCTCAGGGCCTGAGATTGGGAGGCTGCCATTATCGTTCCCTTCCTCCGGAACTCTACGGAAAGTCTTCAGGGAACAAAAGCTCCTGAAAGTGAACCCTAGCAGATTACTTAGCCTGGCCCCTGGTAAGGGCGGGGCAATTCCGCCTCAGGCAAAGACACTTGAGGATCATTACAACAGGCCCCTCCGCCAGAAGATCAACAAGAAACCCAGCCAAGACCAAATTCACTTACCAAGGAGAACAGCGGAATTCCAGAGGAGGAGAGAGCAAAGCATGGAATTCATGGCTTTCTCCCCATGATTCTTTAGTCTGGCAGTTAAATAAATTTTTTCTTCTGCTAAATTTTTTGGTAACTTTTACCCTTTCCTCTTTTAACGTTTGTTTAACTAGTTTATCTTAACAATACCTTTCAAAAAAATAAAAAAAAAATCTTTTTTGAACCTTTATTATTATAGTCATATTTTATCCTTCATTGTATCTAACTTTATTTTTTGTATACACATAGGGTTTTTTTCTTCTAAAAAACTTGGGGTACAACTTCTCCTAATAGATCAAAATATACCCTAAATATAGCTCCAGGCTTGTTCTAGTCTCCAGCCTGAGCACATTTTCCCCACTTTCTTTTTCTTTATTTTCCCAACCAACTTATTTTATCAACTCCTTTTTTAGAAATTAAAAAAAAAATTTTTTTTCTAATCTTTATAGGCATATCCCATCCCTTCATTTTGCCTACCCTTATATATGCTTTTCATTCGTTAAAATTTTGGGAGGTAGTTTCTTCTAAGAGATCAAAAACTCCCAAAATTGAGTATATATATATACATAAAAATATGTATATAATATATACATATATTTTGTTTAACATATTTTCTTTATTTGTTTTCTTTTTTTAACTTTTTTTTCTGGACTTCTTTTTATCCACTTTCTCCCTGCCACGATTTGGGGACTCTTCTGATTTGGTTAAAGCGCATTTTCCTGGGGTCTTTGCACCCTTTTAGTATTTTATTTGCGCCTTCATATACACTTATCTGGACAAAATGACAAGGCAGAAAAACTCACCACAAAAAAAGAACAAGATGCAGTACCAAAGGCTAGGGACCTAATCAATATGGACATTGGTAATATGTCAGAGCTAGATTTCAGAATGACGATTATCAGGGATCTAGCCGGGCTCGAAAAAAGCATGGAAGATATTAAAGAAACCCTCTCCAGAGAGATAAAACCCTTTATGGCGAAATAATTGAACTAAAATCTAACAAAGTTGAAATGAAAAAAAGCTATTAATGAGGTACAATAAAAAATGGAGGCTCTTACTGCTAAGATAAATGAGGCAGAAGAAAGAATTAGTGATATAGAAGACCAAATGACAGAAAATAAAAAAGCTGAGCAAAAGAGAGACAAACAAATACTGGACATGAGGAAAGAATTCGAGAGATAAGTGACACCATAAGAAGAAACAACATTAGAATAATCGGGATTCCAGAAGAAGAAGAAAGAGAGAGGGGAGCAGAAGGTATATTGGAGAGAATTATTGTAGAGAATTTCCCTAATATGGCAAAGGGAACAAGAATCAAAATCCAGGAGATGCAGAGAACTCCCCTCAAAATCAATAAGAATAGGTCCACACCCCATCACCTAATAGCAAAATTTACAAGTGTTAGCAAAAAACAGAAAATCCTAAAAGCATCCCGGGAAAAGAAGTCTGCAACATACCATGTTAAAAATATTAGATTGTCACTGAAGTTATCCACAGAGACCTGGGAGGTCAGGAAGAACTGGCATGATATATTCAGAGCACAAAATGAGAAAAACATGCATCCAAGAATACTATATCCAGCTAGGCTATCATTGAAAATAGAAGGAGAGATAAAAAAGCTTCCAGGAAAACAAAAACTAAAAGAATGTGCAAACACCAAACCAGCTCTACAGGAAATATTGAAAGGGGTCCTCTAAGCAAAGAGAGAGCCTAAAAGAAGTAGATCAGAAAGGAACAGAGACAATACACAGTAACAGTCCCTTACAGGCAATACAATGGCACTGAATTCATATTTCTCAATAGTTACCATGAATGTAAAGGGCTAAATGCCCCAATCAAAAGACACAGGGTATCAGAATGGATAAAAAAACAAAAACCATCAATATGTTGCCTACAAGAAACTCATTTTAAACCCGAGGACACCTCCAGATTTAAAGTGAGGGGGTGGAAAACAATTTATCATGCTAATGGACATCAAAAGAAAGCTGGGGTGGCAATCCTTATACCAGATAAATTAGATTTTAAGCCAAAGACTCTAAGAGGAGATGAGGAAGGACACTATATCATCCTCAAAGGGTCTGTCCAATAAGAAGATCTAACAATTTTAAATATCTATGCCCCAAACATGGGAACAGCCAACTATATAAACCAACTAATAACAAAATCAAAGAAACATCGACAATAATACAATAATAATAGGGGACTTTAACACTCCCATCACTGAAATGGACAAATCATCCAAGCAAAAGATCAACAAGGTAATAAAGGCCTTAAATGACACACTGGACCAAATGGACATCACAGATATCTTCAGAACATTCCATCCCAAAGCAACAGCATACACATTCTTCCCTAGTGCACATGGAACATTCTCCAGAATAGATCACATCCTGGGTCCTAACCAGGTCTCAACCAGTATCAAAAGATTGGGCTCATTCCCTGCCTATTTTCAGACCACAATGCTCTGAAGCTAGAACTCTGTCACAAGAGGAAATTTGGAAAGAACCCAAATACATGGAGGCTAAACAGCATCCTTCTAAAGAATGAATGGGTCAACCAGGAAATTAAAGAAGAATTGAAAAAAATTCATGGAAACAAATGATAATGAAAACACATTGATTTAAAATCTGTGGGACACAGCAAAGGCAGTCCTGAGAGGAAAATATGTAGCGATACAAGCCTTTCTCAAGAAACAAGAAAGATCTCAAGAACACAACCTAACCCTAGACCTAAAGGAGCTGGAGAAAGAACAAAAAAGAAAGCCTAAACCCAGCAGGAGAAGAGAAATCATAGTGATCAGAGCAGAAATCAGTGAAATAGAAACTAAAAAACAATAGAAGAAATCAATGAAACTAGGAGATGGTTCTTTGAAAGAATTAATAAGATTGATAAACCACTGGCCAGACTTATCAAAAAGAAAAAAGAAAAGACCCAAATAAATAAAATAATGAATGAAAGAGAAGAGATCACAACCAACACCAAAGAAATACAAACAATTATAAGAATATACTATGAGCAACTCTACGCCAACAAATTCGACAATCTGGAAGAAATGGATACATTCTAGAGACATATAAACTACCACAACTGAACCAGGAAGAAATAGGTAACCTGAACAGACCCATAACCAGTAAGGAGATTGAAACAGTCACCAAAAATCTCCAAATGAAAAAAGCCCAGGGCCAGACGGCCTCGTAGGGGAATTCTACCAAACACTGAAAGAAGAATTAATTCCTATTCTCCTGAAACTGTTCCAAAAAATAGAAATGGAAAGAAAACTTCCAAACTCATTTTATGAGATCAGCATCACTCCTAAAACCTTGATCCTAAAACCAGACAAGGATCCCATCAAAAAAGAGAATTAGAGACTAATATCCTTGATGAACACAGACGTGAAAATTCTCACCAAAATCCTAGCCAATAGGATCCAACAGTACATTGAAAGGATTTTCACAACAAAAAAGTGGGATTTATTCCAGGGCTGCAAGGTTGGTTCAACATCCGCAAATCAATCAATGTGATACAATACATTAATAATAGAAAGTACAAGAACCATATAATAGTCTCAATAGATGCTGAAAAAGCATTTGACAAAGTGCAGCATCCCTTCCTGAATAAAACTCTTCAAAGTTTAGGGATAAAGGGCACATGCCTCAATATTATCAAAGCCATCTATGAAAAATCCACTGCAAATATTCTCAATGGAGAAAAACTGAGAGCTTTTCTGCTAAGGTCAGGACCATAGCAGGGATGTCCATTCTCACCACTGCTATTCAACATGGTACTAGAAGTCCTGGCCTCAGTAATCAGAAAACAATAAGAAAGTAAAGGCATCCAAATAGGCAAAGAAGAAGTCAAACTCTCACTCTTTGCAGATGATATAATACTATATGTGGAAAACCCAAAAGACTCCACTCCAAAACTACTAGAACTTGTACAGGAATTCAGTAAAGTGTCACGATATAAAATCAATGAACAGAAATCAGTTGCATTTCTACACAACAACAGCAAGACTGAAGAAAGAGAAATTAAGGAGTCAATCCTATTTACAATTGTACCCAAAACCATAAGATACCTAGGAATAAACCTAACCAAAGAGGCAAAGAATCTATAATCAGAAAACTATAAAGTACTCATGAAAAATATTGAGGAAGACACAAAGAAAGGGAAAAACATCCCATGCTCATGGATTGGAAGAACAAATATTGTGAAAACGTCTATGCTACCTAAAGCAATCTACACTTTTAATGCAATCCCTATCAAAATACCATCCATTTTTTTTCAAAGAAATGGAACAAATAATTCTAAAATTTATATGGAACTGGAAAAGACCTCGAATAGCCAGAGGAAAGTTGAAAAAGAAAGCAACAGTTGGTGGCATCACAATTCCAGACTTCAAGTTCTATTACAAAGCTGTCATCATCAAGAGAGTATGGCACTGGGACAAAAACAGACACATAGATCAATGGAACAGAATAGAGAGCCCAGAAAGAGACCCTCAACTCTATGGTCAACTAATCTTTGAGAAACCAGGAAGGAATGTCCAATGGAAAAAAGACAGCCTCTTTAACAAATGGTGTTGGGAAAAATTGGACAGCCACATGCAGAAAAATGAAATTGGACCATTTCCTTACACCACAGAAGGATCTCCATGTGAGAAAGGGATCCATCAAAATCCTGGAGGAGAACAAAGGCAGCAACCTCTTTGATCTCAGACGGAGCAACTTCTTCCTAGGAACATCGCCAAAGGCAAGGGAAGCAAGGGCAAAAATGAACTATTGGAATTTCATCAAGATCAAAAACTTTTGCACAGCAAAGAAGACAGTTAACAAAACCAAAAGACAACTGACAGAATGGAAGAAAATATTTGCAAACGACATATCAGATAAAGGGCTAGTATCCAAAATCTATGAAGGGCTCAGCAAGCTCAACACCTAAAGAACAAATAATCCAATCAAGAAATGGGCAGAGGATATAAACAGACATTTCTGCAAAGAAGACATCCAGATGGCCAACAGACACATGAAAAAATGCTCCACATCACTCAGCATCAGAGAAATACAAATCAAAACCACAATGAGATACCACCTCACACCAGTCAGAATGGTTAAAATTAACAAGTCAGGAATGACAGATGCTGGAGAGGATGTGGAGAAAGGGAAACCCTCCTACACTGTTGGTGGGAATGCATGCTGGTGCAACCACTCTGGAAAACAGCATGGAGATTCCTCAAAAAGCTGTAAATAGAGCTACCCTATGACCAAGCAATTGCCCTACTGAGTATTTACCCTAAAGATACAAATGCAGTGATCCAAAGGGGCACATGCACCTAAATGTTTATAGCAGCAATGTCCACAATAGCCAAACTATGGAATGAACCTAGATGTCCATCAATAGATGAATGGATAAAAAAGTTGTGGTATATATATACAATGGAATACAATGCAGCCATCCAAAAAATGAAATCTTGCCATTTGTGGTGACGTGGATGGAACTAGAGGGTATTATGCTTAGCAAAATAAGTCAATCGGATAAAGACAACTATCATATGATCTCCCTGATATGAGGAAGTGGAGATGCAATGTGGGGGCTTGGGGGGTAGGAAAAGAATAAATGAAAGAAGATGGGATCAGGAGGGGGATAAAATATAAGAGAGTCTTAATCTCACAAAAGAAACTGGGGGTTGCTGGGGGGAGGGCAGTCGGGGGATGATAGTGGGTTTATGGACATTGGTGAGGGTATGTGCTATGGTAAGTGCTGTGAAATGTGTAAACCTGGTGATTCACAGACCTGTACCCCTGGGGATAAAAATACATTATATGTTTATAAAAAATTTAAGAAATTAATAAAAAAATTCCTTGAGGAGATCATAGGCAGCAACCTCTTCTACCTCAGCCCAGCAACTTCTTCCTAGACACATAGCCAAAGGCAAGGGAAGAAAGGGCAAATGTGAACTATTGGGACTTCATCAAGATCAAAAGCTTTTGCACAGCAAAGGAAACAGTCAACAATACCAAAACACAACAAACAGAATGGGAGAAGACATTTGCAAATGACATATCAGATAAAGGGTTAGTATCCAAAATCTACAAAGAACTTATCAAACTCAACACCCAAAGAACAAAGAATCCAATCAAAAAATGCGCAGAGGACATGAACAGACATTTTTGCAAAGAAGACGTCCAAATGGCCAACAGACCCATGAAAAAGTGCTCAATGTCACTCAGCATCAGGGAAATCCAAATCAAAACCAGTGAGACACCACCTCACAGTAGTCAGAATGGCTAAAATTAACAAGTCAGTAAATGACAGATGTTGAAGAGGATGTGGAGAAATGGGAACCCTCCTACACTTGGTGGGAATGCAAGCTGGTGCAGCCACTCTGGAAAACAGTATGGAGGTTACTCATAAAGTTGAAAATAGAGCTACCCTAACGCCTAGTAATTGCACTACTGGATATTTACTCTAAAGATACAAATGTAGTGATCTGAAGGGGCAAGTGCACCTGAATGTTTATAGCAGCAGTGTCCATTATAGCCAAACTATGGAAAGAACCTAGATGTCCCTCAACAGATGAATGGATAAAGATTTGATATATATGTATGTAATGTATGTATTTATTTGTGTATGTGTGTGTGTATGTGTTTGTGTGTGTGTATGTATATAGATAGATAGATAGAGAGAGAGAGACATATTTATATGATGGAATACTATGCAGCCATCAAAAAAGTCTTGTCATTTCCAGTGACATGGATGGAACTAGAAAATATTACACTAAGATAAATAAGTCCAGCAGAGAAAGAGAATTATCATATGATCTCTCTAATATGAGGAATATGAGAGGCAGGGCTGGGGATAGTTGTAGGGGGAAGGGAGGGATAAAATGAAACAAGATGGGATCGGGAAAGAGACAATCCATAAGAGACTCTTAATCTCAGGAAACAAACTGAGGGTTTCTCAGTTTGGAGGGGGGTGGGAGGGATGCGGTGGCTGGGTTATGGACACTGAGGAGGGTAAGTGCTATGATCAGTGCTGTTAACTATGTAAGACTGATTACTCATAGACCAGTACCCCTGAAGCAAATAATACATTATATGTTAATTTAAAAAAAAATGTCTACAGTAAAAAATGTCATTATCCACCATGCAATCGTGATATCCACAAAATCTATTCCTTATCAGCAACCATGGAGCAGTTTAAGAGATTCTCTCCTAACCCTTGGACACTGTTGGTGGGAATGTAAATTGGTGCAGTCTCTGTGGGAAACAGTATGGAGGTTCCTCAAAAAATTAACCATAAAAATACCATGTGATCCATGGGTATTTACCTAAACAAAGCAAAAGTACTAATTTGAAAAGATATATGCACCCCTATGTTTATTGCAGTATTATTTACAATAGCCAAGATATGGATGCAGCCCATGTGTCAACAGAAAAATGAAAGGATAAAGATGTGGTATATATATACAGTGGACTATTAGTTGGCCATAAAAATAGATGAGATCTTGCCATTTGCAACAACATGGATGGATGTAGAGAATATTACAAGTAGTGAAATAAACCAAATATAAATACCATATGGTTTCATTTATTGTGGAATCTAAACAAACAAAGAAGTAGCAAATAAACAAAAAGCAAAACACTCAGAAATACAAAGAACAAACTCTTGGTTGCTAGAGGAAGTGGATGGAGAGAGGGGCAATATAGGTGAAGAGGAGTGAGAGGCATAGGTGTCCAGTTATGAAATGAATAAATCATGGGGATAAAGGTACAACATAAGGATACAGTCAATGGTATAATTATAACTGTATTGTGTATTATAATACACTTGTGGTGAGCATAGCATAACATATAGGCTTGTTGAATCACTATGTTATATTCCTGAAACTAATGCAACATTGTATTACAACTATACTTCAATAAAATAGCATTGTGAGTCAGCAATTATTGAGTAATTATTGAATTATGTGAATTAAAGGAATAGAAAATCTTAGGAAAAAAGATAGAGAGAGACAGAGAGAGATTTATTCTCTCCTCTATGCAGCTGGACATAGGACCTATTTCCTGAGCCTTCCAGAGTGAAAATGCAGCAACATGACACTTGCCATATTGATAAACTGAGAATGAATTTACCTTGGTCATCTCAAAAAAAAAAAAAATCACTTTAACAAGATGGGATTGGGAGGGAGACAAACCATAAATGACTCTTAATCTCACAAAACAAACTGGGGGTTGCTGGGGGGAGGTGGGATTGGGAGAGGGGGAGCGGGCTATGGACATTGGGGAGGGGAGGCGAACCATAAGAGACTATGGACTCTGAAAAACAACCTGAGGGTTTTGAAGGGTCAGGGTGGGAGGTTGGGGCAACCTGAGGGTTTTGAAGGGTCAGGGGTGGGAGGTTGGGGGAACAGGTGATGGGTAATGGGGAGGGCACGTTTTGCATGGAGCACTGGGTGTTGTGCAAAAAGAATGAATACTGTTACTCTGAAAAAATAAATAAAATGGGAAAAAAAAAGATACAGTAGTGTCTTGTGCACACACACACAAAGTCATATAATATCAATTGCATATGTATGTGTGCTCTCCTTACATTTATAAGAATGCCTATCAGGACAATACATTAAAAAAGATAAAAAGAAAAAAAAATCACTTTAAACAGCAACACTTGTATATGTGAAAGTTTTTGTTTCATCTATCTCCTAAATATACATAAAATTCACACGAAGTTTAGAATAATACCTCCTAGATAATCAAGGGAAATGAGTGCCAATGATATTTACCAAGTTCCTACTATGTACTAGGCATATTAACCTGGAATGAATGAAGTCAAATACAGTAATATAACACCATTAGGGCTTCAAAAGTGGGCATCCTCCATACTGATAAATCATTATTTCTTTCAAATGTAAGGGAAATATATATGACAGAGTGTTGAGATAGAATGCTCACGTCTGTGTGTATGTGCGTGTGTGTGTCTGTTACAGTTTTCTGTGGAAGTATGCTAGCTATGTTATAGCATATGATGGTGAAAGTAAGATTAAATAATAGTAGTTAAATTAGTATCATAATATCATGTCATATATAAAAATACCAATAATAATTGAAGAATATCATTGAGAAGAGAAAGAGTAGAGACCAGAGTAGACAGAAACTAGAAAATTTTAACTGTGGTATTATGTGGGAGCTGAGGGCAAGTTATGGAGATGGAGATGTATAAGAGAAGAAGCCTACAGTAAAGTCTCCATTTTAAAAGTAGAAATCATTCTGAATATGTTCAATAAGCCAAATATTGGATAGCTTGAAGAATCTCATAATATTCCAACCAACTATCTGGAAAAATAAATCTGAGAATATACTTTATAGGCCTTCAGAGAAATGCCATCAACCCAGCATTATGGTCAACAAAATGGTAATTATCAAGAGTTTAAAACAGAGAAGAGGAGAGAAGTAAAGAATAACCACAAAAACAGATCATATTTGTCAAAACAAATTTTGAAAAAAGAAAAAATAGATTACTAAAAGTTTCAAAATATGACTTCACTATTATGTAGAGTCTTAAAAAAAAGAAAAATAAAACAAAAATGAGTAAACAGATTAAGAAAAAGCAGAATCAGACCTATAAATATGAGAACAAACTGATGGCTGCCAGAGAGAGGGGATGGGGAGTAGGGCCAAATGGGTGAAAAGGAGTGGGAAATACAGGCTTTAAGTTATGGAATGAATAAATCATGGGAATAAAAGGCACAGCAAAGGAATATAACCTATGTTATTATAATAGCATTGTATGGAGAGTAATGGTAACTACACTTGTGGAGAGCATAGCATAATGCATAAACTTATTAAATCACTATATTATACACCTGAAACTAATGTAACATTGTGTGTCAACTACACTCAAAATTTTTTTAGAAAAGAATTCAGGGGAGAGAGGCAAGATGGCAGAGGAGTAGCCAAGTGAAACTACATCAGATCCCAGGAGTTCATCTAGATAGGTAGCAAACCATTCCAAACACCTAAAAACTCAACAGGAGATAGAAGAGAAGAAGAGTAGCAATTCAAGGAACAGAAAATTGACCACTATATGAAATATAGGACATGTGGAGAAGTGAATCCAAAACAACAGGAAGATAGACAGCATGGTGGAGGGCTGGCTACCAGCATGCGGCAGAGCCGTGAAGCACAAAATCAGAACTTTTAGAAGTCTGCTCCACTGAGGGATATTGCTCCAGAGGCTAAGCGGGGGTGGAGCCTTCGTAGGGACAGTGTGGTCTCAGGTCCCACGGGGTCACATAAAGATTGGGGTGTCTGAGTATGGTAGAGCTGCCAGGTAACGGTGCAGGGAAGCTGGCTGCAAAGATGGAACCAAGGAGTGAGCTTTCAGATTGGGGTTAACTTAAACTGTGATCCAAGGCACAGTCAGACCACTGCTCTTCGAGCAGGGAGCCCACAACTAGCAGATCCAGGGAGATTCACCTTCCTGCTCTGGGAAGAGCAGCGCAGTAAGAATCTGCTAGGTTTGGAGATTCCAAACAGGGCTGTGTGCCAGAGATAGAAATGCTTGGTCACAGGCCAGGTGAGCTAGGAGCACTGAAGACCAGGGAGATGGGAGTGACTGACGGCTTTTCTCTGAGGGTGCACTGAGGAGCGGGGTCCAAGCTCTCGACTCCTCTGGGCTGGACACTGGGAGGTCGCCATTTTCATTCCTGTCCTCCAGAGATCTACAGAAACCATTCAGGAAACAAAACTCTGAGAGCAAACCTGAAAAGATTACATAGCCTGGTCCCTGGCAAGGACTGTGCAAGTCCACCTTGGGCAAAGACATTTAAGAACCACTACAATAAGCCCCTCCCCAGAAGATCAGCAAGAACACCCCCCCAACACCAAGCTCACAGATCAAGAACAGCCAAACTCCAGAGCTAGGGGAATGCAGCTCATAGAATTCATGGCTTTTTCCCATGATCCTTTAGTCCTGCAAAGCTAAAATTTTAATTTTTTTTCTTATTCTATTTTTTTAACTTTTCCTCTTTCCCCTTTTAAAATTTTTTAACTAGTTTATCTTAACAATACCTTTCTAAAGAGAAACTTTTTAAACCTTCAATGTAATAGTCATATTTTCTCTCTTCATTGTATTTAAACTTGTTTTTTGTATATATATAGGTTTTTTTTTTCTTCTAAAAAATTTTGGGATAAAATTTCTTCTAATAGATCAAAATATACCCTAAATCTATCACAGGGCTTTGTTCCAGTCTCCGGTCACATTCCCTCTTATTTTTTTTTTCTTTTTCTTTTTCCAACCAACTTATCTTTTCAATTCCTTTTCTTAGAATTTTTTTTAAATTTTCATCTTTACAGTCATATTTCATCCCTTCATCCTGTCTACCCTTATTTTTGTATGTATACAAGTTTTTCTTTCTTTAAAATATTGGGAGGTAATTTCTTCTACAAGAACAAAATACAACCCAAATCAAGTGGGTGGCTCTGAACAACTTTTCAGTCTAATATATATATTAGTCTAATATATAGACTATCAGTCTAATATATCAGTCTAACTTATCAGTCTAATATCTAATATATATTATATATATTATATTTATTATATAATTATATATATTATAATCAGTCTAATATATATATTTATATAAATATATTTATACTTTTATTTATATATTTATATATAAATATAATTATATAATTAATATATAAATATATACATAATATATAAATATATATTTCTATATAATTTACATATTATAAATATATATTATTTTTTATATTTTTATATATAAATATATATTTATATATAAATATATATTATTATTTATAAATATCTAATATATATATTAGATATTATACATTAGACTGATAAGTTAGGCTGATATATTAGACTGATAGTCTATATATTAGACTAATATATCTATTAGACTGAAAAGTTGTTCAGAGCCACCCACTTGATTTGGGTTGTATTTTGTGTGTGTGTGTGTGTGGGTGTATATATATATATATGTATATATACATATATATATATTTAATATTTAGTTTTCCCCCTTTTCTTCTAACCCTAGTTTTGGATCTCTTCTGATTTGGTTAGCATATGTTTTTCTGGGTCCTTGCCACCCTTTTAGTATTTCTATTCTCTTGTTCACATATTCTTATCTGGATAAAATGACAAGGCAGAAAAACACACCACAAAAAAAAAGAAGAGGCAGTACCAACAGCTAGGGGCCTAATCAATACAGACAATAGAGTTCAGAATGATGATTCTCAACGTGCTAGCTGGGCTCAAAAAAGTCACGGAATATATTAGAGTAAATCTGTCTGGAGAAATAAAATCCCTTTCTGGTGAAATAAAAGAACCAAATCTAATCAAGTTTAAATTTAAAAAAAAAGTTATTAATGAGGTACACTCAAAAATGGAAGCTCATAGTGCTAGGATAAATGAGGCAGAAGAGAGAATCAGTGATATAGAAGATCAAATAACAGAATAAAGCAGCTGAGCAAAAGAGAGACAAACAACTACTGGACCATGAAGGGAGAATTCAAGAGATAAGTGCTACCATAAGATGAAACAGTATTAGAATAATTGGGATTCCAGAAAAAGAAAGTGAGAGAAGGGCAGAAGGTATACTGGAGCAAATTATAGTAGAGAATTTCCCTAATATGGCAAAGGGAACAAACATCAAAATCCAGGAGGCACAGAGAATCCCCCTCAAATCAATAAAAATAGGTCCACACCCTGTCATCAAATAGTAAAACTTACAAGTCTTAGTTACAAAGAGAAAATACTGAAAGCAGCCCAGGATACAGTGGTAGAACTATCAGATTGGCAGCAGACTTATCCACAGAGACCTGGCAGGCCAGAAAGAACTGGCATGATTTATTCAGAGCATGAAATGAGAAAAACATGCAGCCAAGAATACTATATCCAGCTAAGCTATCATTAAAAATAGAAGGAGAGATAAAAAGATTCCAGGACCCACAAAAATTAAAAGAATTTGTAAGCACCAAAGCAGCCCTCCAGGAAATGGGCTAAATACCCCAGTCAAAAGACACAGAGTATCAGAATGGATTAAAAAAAAAAACAACAAAAAACCAAAACCCATCAATATGATGCCTACAAGAAAATCATTTTAGACCCGAAGAAACCTCCAGATTTAAAGTGAGAGGGTGGAAAACATTTACCATGCTAATGGACATCAAAACAAAGCTGGGTGGCAATCCTTATGTCAGATAAATTAGATTGTGAGGCAAAAACTATAATAGGAGATGAAGAAGGATACTATATCATACTCAAAGCGTCTAACAAGAAGATCTAACAGTTTTAAATATCTATGCCTATAACATGGGAGCATCCAACTATATAAACCAATTAATAACAAAGTCTAAGAAAGACATTGATAATAGTACACTAATCGGAGGTGATTTTAACACACCCCCTCACTGAAATGGAGAGATCATCCAAGCAAAAGATCAACAAGGAAATGAAGGCCTTAAAAGAGAAACTGGGCGAGATGGACAGATATATTCAGAACATTCCATCCCAAAGCAACAGAATACACATTCTTCTCTAGTGCACATGGAACATTCTCCACAATAGATCACATCCTGGGTCACAAATCAGGTCTCAACCAGTACTAAAAGACTGGGATCATTTCCTGAATATTTTCAGATCACAATGCTCTGAAGCTACAATCAATCAAAAGAGGAAAGTTGGAAAGAACTCAAATACATGGAGGATAAAGAACATCCTACTAAAGAATGAATGGATCGGGGCATCTGGGTGGCTCAGTGGGTTAAAGCCTCTGCCTTCAGCTCAGGTCATGATCCCAGGGTCCTGGGATCAAGCCCCACATCGGGCTTTCTGCTCAGCTGGGAGCCTGCTTCTCCCTCTCTCTCTGCCTGCCTCTCTGCCTACTGTGATCTCTGTCTGTCAAATAAATGGATAAATCTTAAAAAAAAAAAAAGAATGAATGGATCAATCAGGAAATTAAGGAAGAATTGAAAAAAACTCATGGAAACAAATGATAATGAAAACACAATTGTTCAAAATCTGTGGGACGCAGCAAAGGTAGTCCTGAGAGGAAATTATATAGCGATGCAAGCATTTCTCAACAAACAAAAAAGGTCTCAAATATACAACCTAACACTATACCTAAAGGAGCTGGAGAAAGAACATCAAAGAAAGCCTAAACCCAGCAGGAGAAGAGAAATCATAAAGATTAGAGCAGAAATCAATGAAATAGAAACCAAAAGAACAGTAGACCAGATCAATGAAACCAGGAACTGGTTCTTCGAAAGAATTAATAAGTTTGATAAACTCCTGGCCAGATTTATCAAAAAGAAAAGAGAAAGGACCAAATTAATAAAATCATGAACAAAAGAGGAGAGATCACCACCAGCACCAAAGAAATACAAACAATTGTAAGAACGTATTATGAGCAACTTATGCGCCAGCAAATTTGACAGTCTGGAAGAAATGGATGCATTCCTAGAGAAGTTTAAACTACCAAAACTGAACCAGGAAGAAATAGAAAATCTGAACAGACCCACAACCAGTAAGGAGATTGAAGCAGTCATCAAAAATCTCCCAACAAAACAGAGCCCAGGGCCAGATGGCTTCCCAGGGGAATTCTACTGAACATTGAAAGAAGAATTAATACCTCTTCTCCTGAAACTATTCCAAAACATAGAAATGGAAGGAAAACTTCCAAACTAATTTTACGAGGCCAGCATTACCTTGATCCCAAAACCAGATGAAGACTCCACCAAAAAGGAGATTTATAGACCAATATTCTTGATGAACACAGATGTGAAAATTCTCACCAAAGAACCATATGATATTCTCAATAGATGCTGAAAAAGCCTTTGACAAAGTACAGCATCCTTTCTTGATCAAAACTCTTCAAAGTGTAGGGATAAAGGGTACATACCTCAATTTCATGAAAGCCTTATACGAAATGTCAACAGCAGAGATATTATTCTCAGTGGGGAAAAACAGAGCTTTTCACTTAAGGTCAGGAACACAGCATGGATGTCCACTATCATCGCTGCTATTCTACATAGTACTAGAAGTCCTCCCCTTAGCAATCAGACAACAAAAAGAAATAAAAAGAATCCGAATCGGCAAAAAAGTCAAATTCTAATTCTTGGTAGATGATATGATACTTTATGTGGAAAGCCCAAAAGAATCCACTCCAAAACTGCTAGAGCTCATACAGGATTTCAGTAAAGTGGCAGAATATAAAATCAATGCACAGAAATCAGTTGCATTTCTGTACACCAACACCAAGACTGAAGAAAGAGAAATCAAGGAGTCAATCCCATTTACAATTGCACCCAAAACTATAAGATACCTAGGAATAAACCTAACCAAAGAGGCAAACAATCTATACTCAGAAAATTATAAAGTACTCATGAAAGAAATTGAGGAAGACACAAAGAAATAGAAACATGTTCCACGCTCATGGATTGGAAGAATAAATATTGTGAAAATGTCCATTCTATCAAAAGCAATCTACACATTTAATAAAATCCCTATCAAAATACCATCCATTTTTTTCAAAGAAATAAGAAAAAATAATCCTAATATTTATATGAAACCAGCAAAGACCCTGAATAGCCAGAGGAAGGTTGAAAAAGAAAGCAACAGTTGGTGGCATCACAATTCCAGACTTCAAGCTCTAGTACAAAGCTGTCATCATCAAGACAGTATGGTACTGGAACTAAGACAGACACATAGATCAATTGAACAGAATAGAGTGCTCAGAAATGGTCCCTCAACTGTATGGTCAACTAATCTTTGACAAAGCAGGAAAGAATATCAGGGGTGGGAGGTTGGGGGAACAGGTGGTGGGTAATGGGGAGGGCACGTTTTGCATGGAGCACTGGGTGTTGTGCAAAAAGAATGAATACTGTTATGCTGAAAAAAATAAATAAAATGGAAATTGGTTGCAAAAAAAAAAAAGAAAAAGAATATCCAATGGGAAAAAGTCTTTTCAATAAATGGTGTTGGGAAAATTGGACAGTCACATGCAGAAGAATGAAACTGGACCATTTCCTTACACCACACACAAGAAGAGAATCAAAATGGATGAAAGACTTCAATGTGAAACAGGAATCCATCAAAATCCTTGAGGAGAACACAGGCAGCAACCTCTTCGACCTCAGCTGCAGCAACTTCTTCCTAGGAACATCGCCAAAGGCAAGGGAAGCCGGGGCAAAAATGAACTATTGGGACTTCATCAAGATCAAAAGCTTTTGCACAGCAAAGGAAACAGTCAACAAAAGCAAAAGACAACCGACGAAATGGGAGAAGATATTCGCAAATTATATATCAGATAAAGGGCTAGTATCCAAAATCTATAAAGAATTTATCAAACTCAACACCTAAGGAACAAAGAATCCAATCAAGAAAGGGGCAGAGACACGAACAGACATTTTTCCAAGAAGACATCCAAATGGCTAATGGACACATGGAAAAGTGCTAAACATCACTCGGCATCAGAGAAATACAAATCAAAACCACCATGAGATACCACCACACACCAGTCAGAATGGCTAAATTAACAAGTCAGGAAACGACAGATGTTGGAAAGGATGCAGAGAAAGGGGAACCCTCCTACACTGTTGCTGGGAATGCAAGCTGTTGCAGCCACTCTGGAAAACAGCATGGAGTTTCTTCAAAAAGTTGAAAAATAGAGCTACCCTGTGACCCAGCTTTGCACTACTGGGTATTTACCCTAATGATACAAACGTAGTGATCTGAAGGGGCACATGCACCAGAATGTTTATAGCAGCAACGTCCATGATATCCAAACTATGGAAAAAGCCTAGATGTCCATCAATAGATGAATAGATAAAGAAGATGTGGCATACACACACACGCAGACACACACACACACACACACACACTGGAATACTATGCAGCCATCGAAAGAAGTGAAATCTTGCCATATGCAACAACGTGGATGGATCTAGAGCATAGTACGCTGAGTGAAATAAGTCAATTAGAGAAAGAAAATTATCATATGACCTCCCTGATTTGAGGAATTTGAGAGGCACAGTGGGGGGTTTGGCGGGTAGGGAAGAAAAAATGAAACATGATTGGATCAGTAGGAAGACAAACCATAAGTGACTTTAATCTTACAAAACATACTGAGAGCTGCTGGGGGGAGGGGGTGTGTGGAGAGGCTGGTTGGGTTATGTATATTGGTGATGGTATGTGATACGGTGAGTGCTGTGAAGTGTGTAAGCCTAACGGTTCACAGACCTGTACCCCTGGGGCAAATAATACATTATATGTTAATAAAAATAATTAAAAAAAAAAGAAAACTGTATAAGATACAGAACCCCGCCCCCCCAAAAAACGAATTACAACATAAATTGACATCAAAGTGATATCAAGCACTCAAGGATGCAAGCTGAAAATCCCAATACTTCAAATCCATAAGCTCATTCATTTAAACACTCCCTATCTCCTGTTTTGGTCATCGTTTATTCTAAACACTTGCTCTGTCTTTTATATCCCTTCCTCTCATCACAATGTTGAAAACAGAAGGATAGGAAGGTATCTAACGTGGCCACCATACCCTCCCTCATTCATGTCAACCTACACCTGTCCATCTCTCCACCACCATGAATTTCTTCTTTCTTATTTTCAATTGTTCCATGCATATTTCTTCTTTACTCTTTTTTCCCCTCATAACCCTGAAGTCCCAATTCCTCAATGAAATTTGCAATTTCAGCATAAAGAGTATTAGCATAAGAGGAAAAAGGAATGTGTAAGCACAGTTCCAAATAAGCATAAAAAGAGTAAATATAATCCTTGAAAATGCCATAAGAAAGTTTTTATTTCATTATAAGGTACATATATTTACCATAGCTCCAATAAACTTTCTCTTCAAAAAATGAGTACATTTCAAATTCTTACAACATAGTCTCACTATTGTCATAGTGAAGATGGCTTTTTAAGATGGTACTAGCTAGGAAAACCATATAGGAGTATGGGAGAAGACTTGTTTTTGTCCCCTTTCCAAAGCAGGGTTGATAAATGTGTCGTCACATTCATAGTAGGAGAGTTGTGTTGATTAGTCCATAAATTTTGAAAAATAGGACTGAGAAACTGGGTCAAATAAAAATCAGAATAACTGAGGGTTTATATTTATCTTATAGGATAGGAAAAAGGAGTTGATGTAAAAAATCAATTAAAGTAGCCATAATTCTAACCACAGTTCAGACAGCCGCTGTCATAAAGTCTTATTTGAACATAAGCAACTTAATGGAAACTGAGACATCAGGAAAGCAAAGGTTAGATTCTGACATGTTGGCTGATCGAAAGGCTACTGAGGCTATGTGTGGTGACAGTAGTGTTTCAGCTTTCAGACAATGCAGTGTAGCCGTTTGACACAGGACTAGGCATAGTATGGACAGGAAAAAGCTAATGAGTAGCAGAAGGACTCATAGAAAATTGAATACTAGTGAAGAAAATGGGAAGGTACTGCCTTCAAATGCCCTGGCAAGGATATCACCTATAAACTGGAAAAGAGGGATGGATGGAGCTGAGCTTTAAGAGTCTAGGAAGATCTGATTTACCTATCTCTTCTTCATTAAAACTGAAATATGCATTCCTTAGTAATTTTGCCAGTAGGAAGGACACCCATTTCATAACAGATCCTTTTAGAAGAATGATTTTCAACTGTTTCTCCACCATGATACTTGGATCAAACTCTCATGAATAACACAATCTCTTGTAGTATCAGCTTCAGGGCAAGAACTAGAAAATGCTATATAATATATGCAGTTCCTGGAATAATTTTCTTAACTCTACCCCTCATTCTAAAGAAAGCATATCCAAGGCATAACCTCAAATTTGCTTTAATTTTTTTAATTTACATTTAAAAAGTAAACCCAGGTCATAAATTTCAGTGCCTTATACTAACAAGAAATTACTCATCACATGCACCTGTAATTCTCTGCCCAGTTTTACTTTTCTGTTTATCTATCCCTATAGCTCTCTGAATGCCAATGTCATTATAAACCCTCTATGTTCTGTGACTACATAGTTTGCCCCAATTCTACTAGCAGCTCTTAATGGGTTATTATATCAATATGGGTTAGGAATACTTGTAGGAAAGTGATGGGAAAAGGGAACTTCCCCGAAATATCAAGATGGGATAGCTGCAGTGAAATAAAAGGACACTTGTGAAGAAAGTAGCATAGATGTGCTTGGGAAAAATTATTTCTTACTGGAGAATGAACTAAAGATAAATAGAAATACAAGGTGGAAAGCTTGTATTTTTAATCTTGGCAGTTGATGGTATGTGACTAATCTTTTTTTCAACATGGCTAGAATTACATAATGTTAGTACTAATGGGAGAGACTAAATATAACATCAGCTTAAACAGTCTTTCGGCAGTAGCTACTCAAAACACATCCAGTTAACTCCTGAGTGGCTGTGCTAACAAGAGAGTGACAAATGCAGATAATATGAATAAATGGGTAGCTTTCACTTTCAAAGTAGCTTCCACTTAAATACAGACATTTACACATGCTCTACATGATTAGCTACCTAAGACCAAACCAGGTAGCAAAGACCACAAAATGTGATGCAGCAAGTGGACCATGAATATTTCAAAAAATCACAGAATACTCAGAGCTTGTAAAAACATTAAAGACTGGCAGTTCAACAACCACAGCTCACTTAATGCCCCAATTCCTGCTACTATGTCCTATTACTCAATTTATCCATATTACAAAACTAAAATTATAGCCCCAAATTTCACATATATGAAAAACATTTGCCTTCTCATGTTTCATGGAGGACAGCCTATTATTAAGGATCAGTCCTTAATCTAATACAGTGTGGTTAAAAGCTCTCAGGTTTGAATCCAGACTCTATCACTTGCTAGACATATGACCTTAAATATGTGAACTTAATTTCTCTTCGGCTTCAATTTTCACACCTGTAAAATGAGGATGATGTTTGTGCTTAACTCATAGTTGTATTCTAAAAATTAAATGAGATACCATATATATGGCACTTAATGTAGTCCTTTGCCCCTTCTTTGTGAGTTATTGTAGGTTCTATAGAGCACTAGTCCTGAGAGACTAGTTTACTAGAACTTAAACTCCACAAGAGTGGGACTTGTTCAGGTTTATTTACTATTGTGATTCAAGTACTCATTAAACATTTCTTTAATAAATAAAAAAAATATATAAAAAAGCTTCATAGTAAACTTTGGAAAATGCCAGAGTTTCTATTCTCTTTTTGGAAATCTATGATATGCTTTAACAAATAAAAGCTGTTGAGAATTACTATAAACCAGTATCAATAAAAAAACCTCTCTATTTTTGTTAAATATTTTCCAAAAATGTTAACCTCTCCTTTTATTTTGGAGTTTCTGTTAATGTCTAGAGTTGCATGCAGTGTACATTGGAAAATGGTGCCTTTGAAATATCATATTAAAAAAAAAGTGAGATCAAAGATTTAAAATAATTTCTACGAAGGAAACTAGATACAGATAAATAATTAAATACAAATTTTAGTTGCAAAATACATCAAATTTTATGTTGTTATATATAGTAATATGCTTAACAATTTAAGTGCTAGACAAGGTATAGAAAATCAAGATTCTAGTTATTGACTTGTCTTCATATATGGCCTCAAATATACATAAGACAGAGGCAGAAGATACAGGAGGAGAAGGTTGTTGATCACTTCTGTAAAAGATTATGGGATTATGACTACAAGTATCGCAGCACACACACTTAATTTGGCTTTATGCTCAGTAATTTTTCTAGCTACCATCTGGTATTTCGATATGAAATAAGTTGTGTTAATATATTTAACTTGTCTTATTGGGGTCATATAGCCAGACTTTTTTTTTTTTATGATGAATATACTTCCTATTCTGTCCCTTAACATGTCTATTTCAAGTTCTGTGGAAATGTCACATACTTTAATAGAAACTTCAGGATACAGAATAATAATGGGGAAGACATTCTCTTCTTTAGAAAGGTCATCTCCCAAGGATAATTTAAACCTTTAATGAAATGTAAAGAAGATCTTATAGTTTTCAGAAAGAAAAACACAGTATTCTCATTGAGATACTTAAAAAACATTTTTGTCAAATGTTGACTTGTCTAGACTATCTGTCAAACAGAACACCTGTCCCATGGCAACCAGCCATCACTCAATAATTTACCTTAATAATCCTTAATTCTTCTTTTTTTGCGTGTCTAAGATTTGAAACAGCAAAATTTAATAATTTATGGCTTTAATATTTAAATTAGTTGGCAATTTTATGTGTATTATATGGTACAAATGAAAACAGCAATAATATTTTTTCATGAAAAAATTTAACGATGTCTATGGAGGCAATTCCAAACATATAGCTTACATCAATATCTGATCAGTTTTTCTCCTCAGGTATGAATGCTTCTAATGACAACAAAAGTGAACTTCCTTTATTCACTGAACTAAAAGGCAGTTATTTTCCCTTATGACTTCAAGAACAGAATGGTTAATGAAACTCTGTTTTAGAATAAACTTTTAAAATTAAAGGTGAATTTCCAAATATCTTTGTCCATTCAGTACATTAACTTTGCTAGATCGCTATCTGCCTTACCATAGAGTTCAGTATCAGACTCTCTTAGATCCCATTCAAAGGTTGAAGTACAAAAACACCCTGTTATACATTGGCTTTTAGCAAGGGACTTAAAAAAAAAAAGGCATAATTGTTTCATCTAAATGGGATAATAATTGCTTTCAACTCATGATTCCATGACATGGTGAGAAAAGCTAGTCCTAAATATATTCTTCCTGTCTAACAAGTGAAACCAACAGTTGTGATCAGCAGTTGAGGTATACACTATGACAACAAAACTCTCCTAGTGACAATGATTAAAAAATTCTTAGTTCAAATTCCTTGGGTGAGCATAAGCAAATAATGCAGAATGATATTCCATGGCAAACTTATAGAAGTTGAATAGATTGGAATTTCATATTTGGAGGTGGATGAAAGTTATTGAAATGTCCTCTGTGAAATTAAATCTCTATTTTTTATTAAAAAATAGATGGAAGATAGATAAATTCTATTAAAATTATTAAAACAAATTCATGACAATTTTCTATTTAAATAATTAGCCAAAATTTTTAAACAAAATTTAAAAATCTCACAATTATTTTCTTCCTAGGAGAAGATAATTGCCTATAGCTTCATGCTTGTTATGGTGAAGTGCTACAGAAAAAATTACTAATAATTTGTATAAAATAGTAGCTGGTGGTAATTACTTATGGCTTAAATTTATTACACATTTACAACAGTGAAGTATTTTTATTATTTTTATTTGTATAATGATTTTCACTCAAGAATATTCTATTATATCATTCTGATCACTTATTGGTCCATTTCTCATAGTAGTTAGAGACCCAGGTTTTCCAGCTACTTTTTTTTTTTTTTTAACGAGGGATAAAGAAGGGGTACCTTGGTGGTTCTATGGGTTAAGCCTCTGTCTTTGGCTCAGGTCATGCTCTCAGGGTCCTGGGATCAAGCCCTGCTTCAGACTCTGCTCAGAAGGGAGCCTGCTTCCCCCCGCCCCCCTGCCTGCCTCTATGCCTACTTGTGATCTCTCTCTCTGTCAAATAAATAAATAAAATCTTAAAAAAATAAAAGAATAAGAGAGAGAAATGGAGAGAGGAGGGGCAGAGGGAGAGGGAGTAGGAGAGGGAGAGGGAGAGAATCTTAAGGAGGCTCCAAGCTCAGGGCACAGCACAATGTGGGGCTCAATCTCACAACCCTGATGTCATGCCCTGAACTTAAATCAAGTGCTTAGCCTACTGAACCACCTGGGTGCCCACCAGCAATCTTATACTTATTTGTACTTCACTAAAAGCTACTAGGTACTGAGCATAGCTGTGTAAATGTGTCACTTTTATATCTCAGGGAAATTAAATTTTGAGCTCAGCCCTAAGAAATGAATTGTGAGACACTGATAGCTTCCAGAATTGTCCTGATGATTCCTGAGCCATGCATGAAATTTATTAATGACACGGAAATATACCTTGACTAACCTAATCACTCACATATTTAATACTGATATGTGATATGTGATAATAGTGATATGAAAATATATTCAACCAAATATCCTGAAATTATATATCTGTTCATCCAATAACTGAATTATTTAACCCCCAGTAATATAGATATATATGTGCACACACACACACATTATCTATCTATCTATCTATCTATCTATCTATATTTCTTCTCATATACTAGTAAAGTCCCCTCTGATGAAAAAGGATATTAACTGGTTATTGGGATAGGAATATTATGCATTTTATGCATATGTTTATTTAAGTTTATTATACATATTTTTTTCAATTTTATCCCAGTTATTCATAAATGAATCTGAATTATTCAAAAAACACCTGAAAACAAATTTACCTCCTCTATCAACATTTATTTGAAGACATTTCCTTCACTATCTAGTTAGGTTCTTATCCTCAAATACTTCATATTGAATTATCAATTCTAAATCTCTTAAATCACTGTTAATGAACAGTATTTATAAAGAATTTTACACAATTCTTACTTTTTTTCCTAAGTTGTTCTTATTTGTTAAGGGTGATCATTTTTAATTAATCCAAGATTTTTATCGTTCTGCTTTAAGAAGCTATATAGTGAAAGAGAAGAATTTAGCTGTGCTCACACAGAGGGCTGGATTCTCAGCCTCTGGAAGGTAAGCAATGTGATACCTGACAGAAATGTCTTTACACAGAGTGGGAGGGCGCAGCACCAGACAGCATTGGTTTGGTCACAACAGAAAGACCATGTGATTTAGAGTGAGGTCTTTGGAGTCACATAGTATTGGCTGACCTGGAAACTGAGTTGAAACATGTGGGCAATCACTCAATCAACCAATTGTGCTTACCCAGTGTACCTCAATAAAATCTAAACACTGAAGCTTGGATAATTTTCCTGGTTAACAATACTCCATGAATATTGTCACACATCAATGCTAGAAGGGTAAAGTATGCTGGTTTCTTGGGAAAGACAATGTAAGCTTCACATCTGGAGCCCTGTTTGCCCCTTTCCTTGACTGATTTAATCTGTTTTCCATTTAATAAATTGTAACTTTGAGTACAGCAGCTTTCAATCAGTTCTCTGAGTCCTTCTAGCAAATTGTCCAATTTAACAGTGGTTTTGGAGACTGCTGAATCAATCACTGAAGTTGGTGTCAAAAACAAAGATGGTCCAAATAGTCTGCAGAGAAACACACACATACCACACACCAAACACACACACACACACACACACACATACACATCATATATATATTTTTTTCTTTTACCCCCTTTCTTCTTCCCCAATTTGGGGTCTCTTCTGATTTGGTTAGTGTACATTTTTCTGGAGTCTTTGCAACCTTTTTCTATTTTTATACTCTGCTTCACATATTCTTATCTGGATAAAATGACAAGGTGGAAAACTCACAAAAAAAAAAGAAAAAGAAAAAGAAAAAGAATAAGAGGCAATACCTAAGGCTAGGGACCTGATCAATACAGATAATTGTAATATGTCAGATTTGGAGTTCAGAATGATGATTCTCAAGATGCTAGCTGGGCTCAAAAAAGGCATGGGAGATATCAGAGAAACACTTTATGGAGAAATAAAAGCCCTTTTTGGAGAAATAAAACAACTAAATTCTAACAAAGCTGAAATAAAAAAAAATAATGAAGTGCAATCAAAAATAGAGGTTCTTACTGCTAGGAAAAATGAAGCAGAAGAGAGAATTAGTGATCTAGAAGACCAAATGACAGAGAATAAAGAAGCTGAGTAAAAGAGAGACAAGCAACTGCTGAACCATGAGGGAAGAATTTGAGAGATAAGTGCAACCATAAGACAAAACATTAAAATAGTTGGGATTCCAGAAGAAAAAGAAAGTGAGAGAGGGGCAGAAGGTATATTAGAGTGAATCATAGTGGAGAATTCCCCTAATATGGCAAAGGGAACAAACATCAAAATCCAGGAGGCACAGAGAATCTCCCTCAAATCAATAAAAATAGGTCCACACCCTATCATCGAATAGTAAAACGTTCAAGTCTTAGTGACAAAGAGGAAATCTTGAAAGCAGCCTGGGACAAGAAGTCTGTAACATACAGTGGTAGAACTATCAGATTGGCAACAGTCTTATTCACAGAGACCTGGCAGGCCAGAAAGAACTGGCATGATATATACAGAGCTTGAAATGAGAAAAACATGCAGCCAAGAATACTATATCCAGCTAGGCTATCATTGAAAATAGAAGGAGAGATAAAAAAAGATTACAGGAGAAACAAAAAATAAAAGAATTTGCAAACACCAAAACAGTCCTATGAGAAATATTGAAAGGGTTCCTCTAAGCAAAAAGAGAGCCTAAAAGGGGTATACCAGAAAGGAACAGAGACAATATACAGTAACAGTCACCTTACATGCAATACAATGGCACTAAATTCATATCTCTCAATAGCTACCATGAATGTAAATGGGCTAAATGCCCCAATCAAAAGACACAGGGTATCAGAATGGATAAAAATGCAAAACCCAACAGTATGCTGTCTACAAGAAACTCATTTTAGAACCGAGGACACCTTCATATTTAAAGTGAGGGGGTGGAAAACAATTTATCATGCTAATGGACATCAAAAGAAAGCTGGGGTGGCAATCCTTATACCAGATAAATTAGATTTTAAGCCAAAGACTCTAAGAGGAGATGAGGAAGGACACTATATCATCCTCAAAGGGTCTGTCCAATAAGAAGATCTAACAGTTTTAAATAACTATGCCCCTAACAGGGGAGCATCCAACTATATAAACCAATTAATAACAAAGTCAAAGAAAGACATTAATAATAGTACAATAATTGAGGGGACTTTAACACACCCCCTCACTGAAATGGAGAGATCATCCAAGCAAAAGATCAACAAGGAAATGAAGGCCTTAAATGACACACTCAGCCAGAAGGACATCACAGATATATTCAGAACATTCCATACCAAAGCAATATCCCATCCCAAAGAATACACATTCTTCTCTAGTGCACATGGAACATTCTCCACAATAGATCACATCCTGGGTCACAAATCAGGTCTCACCTGTTATCAAAAGATTGGGATCATTCCCTGCATATTTTCAGACCACAATGCTCTGAAGCTACAATCAAGCACAAGAGAAAAGTTGAAAAGAACTCCAATACATGGAGGATAAAGAGAATCCTACTAAAGAATGAATGGATCAACCAGGAAGTTAAGGAAAAATTGAAAAAAACTCATGGAAACAAATGATAATGAAAACACAATTGTTCAAAATCTGTGGGACGCAGCAAAGGGAGTCCTGAGAGGAAAGTATATAGTGATGCAAGCCTTTCTCAACAAACAAAAAAGGTCTCAAATATACAACCTAACACTATACCTAAAGGAGCTGGAGAAAGAACATCAAAGAAAGCCTTAACTCAGCAGGAGAAGAGAAATCATAAAGATTAGAGCAGAAATCAATGAAATAGAAACCAAAAGAACAGTAGAACAGATCAATGAAACCAGGAGCTGGTTCTTAAAAAAGAATTAATAAGATTGACAACCCCCTGGCTAGACTTATCAAAAAGAAAAGAGAAAGGACCAAATTAATAAAATCATGAACAAAAGAGAAGAGATCACAACCAACACCAAAGAAATACAAACAATTGTAAGAACGTATTATGAGCAACTTATACGCCAGCAAACTTGACAGTTTGGAAGAAATGGATGCATTCCTAGAGAAGTTTAAACTACCAAAACTGAACCAGGAGGAAATACAAAACCTGAACAGACTCACAACCATTAAGGAGATTGAAGCAGTCATCAAAAATCTCCCAAAACAGAGCCCAGGGCCAGACGGCTTCCCAGGGGAATTCTACCAAACATTGAAAGAAGAATTAATACCTCTTCTCCTGAAACTGTTCCAAAACATAGAAATGGAAGGAAAACTTCCAAACTCATTTTATGAGGTCAGCATTACCTTGATCCCAAAACCAGACAAAGACTCCACCAAAAAGGAGAATTACAGACCAATATCCTCGATGAACAGAGACGTGAATATTCTCACCAAAATCCTAGCCAATAGGATCCAACAGTACATTAAAAGTACCATTCACCATGACTATGTGGGATATATTCCTGGGGTGCAAGGTTGGTTCAACATCAAAAATCAATCACTCTGATACAATATATTAATAAAAGAAAGAACAAGAAACATATGATACTCTCAATAGATGCTGAAAAAGCATTTGACAAAGTACAGCATCCTTTCTTGATCAAAACTCTTCAAAGTGTAGGGATAGAGGGTACATACCTCAATTTCATCAAAGCCTTCTATGAAATGCTAACAGCAGATATCATTCTCAGTGAGGAAAAACAGAGCTTTTCACCTAAGGTCAGGAACACAGCATGGATGTCCACTGTCACCACTGCTATTCAACATAGTATTAGAAGTCCAACCCTTGGCCATCAGACAACAAAATGAAACAAAAAGAATCCAAGTCGGCAAAAAAGAAGTCGAACTCTCATTCTTGGTAGATGATATGATACTTTATGTGGAAAACCCAAAAGAATCCACTCCAAAACTTCTAGAACTCATACAGGAATTCAGTAAAGTGGCAGAATATAAAATCAATGCACAGAAATCAGCTGCATTTCTATATACCAACACCAAGACTGAAGAAAGAGAAATTAAGGAGTCAATCCCATTTACAATTGCACCCAAAACCGTAAGATACCTAGAGATAAACCTAAACAAAGAGTCAAAAAATCTGCACTCAGAAACCTATAAAGTAGTCATGAAAGAAATTGAGGAAGACACAAAGAAATGGGATCACGGTCTATGCTCATGGATTGGAAGAACAAATATTGTGAAAAATGTCTATGCTACCTAAAGAAATCTACACATTTAATACAATCCCTATCAAAATGCCATCCATTTTTTTAAAAGAGATGGAACAAATTATCCTAAAATTTATATGGACCAGAATGGCCAGAGGAAGGTTGAAAAAGAAAGCCACAATTGGTGGCATCACAATTCCGGACTTCAAGCTCTATTGCACAGCTGTCATCATCAAGACAGTATTTTACTGGCAGTAAGATAGACACATAGATCAATTGAACAGAATAGAGTGCTCAGAAATGGACCCTCAACTGTATGGTCAACTACTCCTTGACAAAGCAGGAAAGAATGTCCAGAGGAAAAAAGACAATCTCACAAAACAAACTGAGGGTTGCCGGGGGGAGGGGGGTATGGAGAGGTTGTTGGGTTATGGACATTGGGGAGGGTATGTGCTATGATGAGTGCTGTGGAGTGTGTAAGCCTGACGATTCACAGACCTGTACCTCCTGGGGCAAATAATATATTATATGCTGGTAAAAATTTTAAAATGAATAAAAATAAATAAATCACATACACACAATTTGAAACAGACAAAAAACTTTAAAAATAATAAAGATAAAATGTTAATAGAAAAAGTAACACAAGGTACTTCTTTTATTCAGTTCTCTCTTTTTAAAAAAGATTTTATTTATTTATTTGACACAGAGAGAGATCACAAGTAGGCAGAGAGGCAGGCAGAAAGAGAGGGGGAAGTAGGCTCATTGCTGATCAGAGAGCCCAATGCAGGGCTTGATAGTAGGACCCTGGTATCATGACCTAAGCCAAAGGCAGATGCTTTGACCTGAGCCATCCAGGTGCGCCTAATCAGTTATCTTAAGACATTATTTTCAAATCTTGCCTCATTATAGTAATATTCTTATAGGTATATCCACATTTGTCAACACTTTTATTAAAAGTATTTGGAATTCCTAATTCAAAATTCAGCTTATGTAGTACAGAGCAAAACAGTATTTCTTAAGTTTTATCAGAGTAGAATGATACTTCTCTGGTCAAATAGAGATGGTAGACCATTATATACAAATGAAAATCATTTTATAAGAAGAATCTGAAGCAGTATTAAATGATTAATTATAATTGATGAATTCTAATTGAAATTTTAAAGTAAAATTTTAAAAAAATCCATTTATTCTGCTTTCATTTATATTCTACTGCATCATCATCTACCACAATAACTGATCAAGTCAGTGTCCATTAGAACTAAAGACATAGTTTTTTGGTACCTAGATTCTAACTTAAAATAATCTGAATTGGCAGAATTGGTATGATCCTGGGCTTCTACATTTTAACAAGCTCCCTAGAAATTCAAAGTTTAAGAACTATTGATCAACTAAATTAAATATATTTAATATATTTGCAATAAATATATGTTTGTGGAATTTAAATTAGTTTCATCCTATGAATTAAAAATGTCAACATTATATTACTTAATTAACAAGGATAGTTTAATTTTTATGATTTTTTTCAGGTAATATATGGGTCTAAATTATTTCTGTGGAAATTGTTTTAAAAGCATCTTTTGCTGAATTCATTATCAGATATGAATTCTGGCTAGTCATTCTGAATGTTTCAATGTTTCATTTGACAATCTTGAAATCAGTTTTTTTCAGCAGAAATTTCTTTAAAATAATTTTATTGATATGCAATTTAGTCCTTTATGTATCTTAAAGGAAGATAGAAATATAAAACATTTTTAATGTAACAGTAACATTTATATTTGTTTCATTAATATAAAACTATCCTTTACACTATTCATATGATAATAAGAATCTGAAATAACAATGTAAGATTAGAGCAAGTTAAAGAGCAAGTTTATTGAATTTTAACATATTTCTTATAAAATTAAAGCATTTGATTCAGTTGAATGGCAAAATGGGATACCATTTCAGTTTTTCACATGAAAAAAAGAAAAGAAAAACTAGTGTATGGCCAGCTCTTCTAAACCAGTGGTCGGTGGCTTAACTATATGTGCCATTGGTCAAGGGGGTGGGAAAATAGCTTGTAAAAATCCTTAAGTGGTATCTTAAGAGTGATGAGACAATAGTATTATTTTCATAAGTTTCAGTAAAAGCTTTTTATTCTCTATGTTCTGCCATTACTTTCAAATTAACATCAAATTTCTGCTTATAGAAAATTATTTTCCATTCTTGGATTATTGCTTTAAATCTCTATGGGCTCAACACTACTCATACGCAAAAGTGCAGAGGGAATTAAAATGCTTGTTTTCACAAGTATTAAGTGTGAAATTCCATGATAATGGAAAAAAAGAAACTTCTAGGTGTGACAAATATTGGAATTGTAAAAAATTGACCCTGCTGCAAACACTCCAAATTCAAAGGTCTATGAAAGTAAATATTTTGAGTATATCTCTTTTTTTAATCAGAAAAATAATGGTTTTGTTATTTGCAGATTGTGAATAATCCCTGTTGAATATCATGATAACAAAAATAAGAACCAAGAGTGAGAAATTTAGACAAAGAAAAATACATGGCAGAGAAGGAAAAGAGTTATTTTAAAAGAGCCTTCAAGTGGGGGAGGGGGAGGAAATGAAGTGAAAATACATAAGGTTTTGAAATCATTTCTCCGGTATGAAGAATAAGGAAACAAAGCCACTTGTAAGAAGGGTGGAACTCGTGAAACCAATAGCGGTGAATTAAAGTGAGAAAGGCTCATAGAAGATCTGATGCTTATGTAATATTCCTTGTAGTATTCTATGCAAAATAAAATAAATTCAAGCAGTCTTTCAAACTTCTTAGAAGAATTTGAAATTTGTTTTATCAATTGTGAGTAGTAAGCAGACATTATCCACTAACCAGCATTACCAATTAAATAGCTGTATGATATTTCCATGATTTTATTTTTATTATTTTTTTATATTTCAATGGTTTTAAACTAGGGGGTTGACTTTATATTATTTTAAGGCTTATAAAATGGTCAAGGGTTTGACACCTTCTTTTATAAATTCGATATCCTTTGTCCTGTTTTTCCCATAGAATTTTAAGTTTCTTCTACTATAAATTGTTCTACCATGGAACATTCCAGGAACCTAACATTCCCAGTAGGAAATAGTCCACTGTTTACTAAATTACCAACCAATAAAATAATAAACTAGAGTAGAAGTGCATAATGGATGAAATGAATGAAAAATACTATCTCAGGCATATGCTAATTAACACTAAAATCCTTGAATTTTTTTTGCCAAGTTTTAAAAACAGCAACTTGAATTATGATTTAAGTATCAAATGAAGAATCAGAGGGCCAAAATTATCATTATCATAGCAAGAAAAAAAAAAAAGCTGCAACGCAGTCCACCTATTTTGCCTGACAGTGCTAATAAAGGTAATAGCAGATATCTTGAGTATAATTTTTTTTTGTAATTGAAAATATAAGCATTAATGTACTTATAGGTAGTTACGTAAAAGGCTATTTGATTTTTTAAAAAAACAATCATTATAAGCAAATGCTTAAAGAGTGTTCTCAAAATTACAGATATTAATATCCCATACAGGCATAAAATTACCTAGTTCTAAAGCAACATCTTTAAATGCTCAATCTAAAAAAAAAGTACGTTTTTTACAGCATACTTGGAATGTACAAAAACCTTTTTTCTTGCTATTCCACTTTGTAAACTACTGATAGTTATATTTACAATGTAATTATAATATAATTTACAATGATGTAAACTTATTCTCATATAAACAATTTATTGTTATTAAGTCTAACATTATTAAAATATTTAAAAGTTAGCTATGGGAGAAGGGAGAGGGCTTTGAAGAAAATACAGAAAGTGCTATCTTCCCACTTCGGTCAGCCTGTAAACCACAAAAAATGGCAATCCCCTTGCTCCCTCCCACTCAGATTATTGGTAGATATCAAACCCCTCTTCTCAAATTTCAATCACCATGACAATTTAAATTGGTGAAGAGATAGCCTAGAAGGGCAAACATATCTTAAAAATTTGGACATGCTAAATCATCTATCTGCACACATTGTTAGGTAGTTGGGTTTCATAAGAATGCTATATGCTCATTAGACATAATAAACAGTTTTAACATGAAGTATCTAGATTGGAATTCTAGCATTGCTCTTTCTTAGCTGTACAGATTTTACAAGTTTATTTATCCATTGCAACTTTTCATTTTCCTGCCTAAAAATAACTGCAATTATATATATAAGAATAGCAAAATTATTATAGCTGAAACATTACACCAATATTAATGGCTGCCATTTATCTGATACTGTATGTCAGGCATATTTAAATCTTACAACAACACTGAGTTAGATATTGTGACATTCATCTTATACACAAGAAAGTTGAAGGGTGAAAAGCCAGACATCAAGCACATAACTTCAATTAAGGATAATAATACCATTTTTGCCAACATTCCAGACAGTTTTGAATATGTAATAAAAAATTGTGCAGGATCTTTGCAAATTAAATTGCTAACTGTGAGATGTTAGCTATTACAGCCTGGAATTTAAATATAAGCTTTTCAAAGGAAGAGCAGTTATTCTAATCCCAAAATTTGTGAAGAAATAATATAGAATAACTACAGAGTTTTAGAATCAGAAATAATACAAAAGTTTTCAAGATCATCTAGGTCTCTATATTCTATAAGTTCAAAAATACCACACAAAGTAGTTAAATGAATTGCCTCATATCATGCAGTAGGTAGTGTTAGATCATGAAAGAGAACTGAATTTCTTAGATTCTTAATTTCACATTTTCTTAGCATCCCAAAGTAAGCCAAGCTCTGACTATCTGACTTTTCATGGATAATCTTTTTCAAGTATCAACAGGAGGAAAAAAAAAATCAATTACATCCTAAATAATCCTTTGACTATTAAAGAAAGTCTAGTTTGGTTTTAAAACGAGGCACAGGGAGGAGAAGCCAAGATGGCGGAGGAATACCAGACTGAGATGATATGGGCTCACAGGAGTTCAACTAGATAGTTATCAAACCATTCCAAACACCTACAAACCCAACAGGAGATCCACGAGTAGAAGAGCAGCAATTCTAGAAACAGAAAATCTACCACTTTCTGAAAGGTAGGCCCTGTGGAGAAGTGAATCTGAAACGATAGGAAGATAGACCACGAGGGTCTGACTCTTGGCAAATGCCTGAGCAGTGGAGCACAAATTTCAAACTCTTAAAAATCTGTTCCACCCTCCTACACTTTTGATGGGAATGCAAGCTGGTGCAACCACTCTGGAAAACAGCGTGGAAGTTCCTTAAAAGTTGAAAATAGAGCTACCCTATGACCCAGCAATTGCACTACTGGGTATTTACCCTAAAGACACAAATGTAGTGATCCGAAAGGGCACGTGCACCAGAATGTTTATAGCAGCAATGTACACAATAGCCAAACTATGGAAAGAACCTAGAGGTCCTTCAACAGATGAATGGATAAAGAAGATGTATATATATACCATGGAATACTATGCAGCCATCAAAAGAAATGAAATCTTGCCATTTGCAATGACGTGAATGGAACTAGAGGGTATTAGGCTTAGCGAAATAAGTCAATTGGAAAAAGACAACTATCATGTGATCTCGCTGATATGAGGAAGTGGAGATGCAACATGGGGGGTTTGGGGGGTAGGAAAAGAATAAATGAAAGAAGATGGGATCGGGAAGGAGACAAACCATAAGAGACTCTTAATGTCATAAAACAAACTGAGGGTGGCTGGGAGAGGGGGGTAGAGAGAGGGTGGTGGGGTATGGATATTGGGGAGGGTATGTGCTATTGTGAGTGCTGTGAAGTGTGTAAACCTGGCGATTCACAGACCTGTACTCCTGGGGCTAATAATACATTATATGTTAATAAAAATTTAAAAAATAAATAAATAAAAAAAAAAAAGTCTGTTCCACTGAGGGACACAGCTCCAGAGGCTAAGCAGGGGTGGAGCCCTCGTGGGGACAGTGTGATCTCAGATCCTGTGGGGTCACAGAAGGATTGGGGGTGTCTGAGTGTAGCAGAGCTTACAGATATCAGAGCGCGGAAGCCGGCTACAGAGACGGAGCCAAGGAGTGAGCTCTCAGCTCAGGGTTACCTTAAACTGTGATCTGAGGCACAGTCAGACCACTGCTCTTTGAGCAGGGACCTCACAAAATGGCAGATCCAGGGAGACTCACCTTCCTCCTCTGGAGGCAAGAATCTGCTGGGTCTGGAGACTCCAAACAGGGCTGTGTGCTAGAGACAGAAGTGCTGGGTCACAGGCTGGGTGAGCCTAAATGCAGTCAGAGACCAGGGAGATGGGAGGGATTGAGCAGTTTTCTCCAAGAGTGCACTGAGGAGTGGGGCCCTGAGCTCTCGGATCCTCCGGGCCGGAGATTAGGCCGCCACTTTCATTCCTGTCCTCCAGAGCTCTATGGAAAGCGTTCAGGGAACAAAAGCTCCCGAGAGTGAATCTGAGCAGATTACTTAGCCCGCCTGTCAAGAGCTGCCCAATTCCCCCTTGGGCAAAGACATTTGAGAATCACTGCAACAGGCCCCTCCCCCAGAAGATCAGCAAGGAAAACCAGCCAAGACCAAGCTCACTGAACAAGGAGACGGAATTCCAGAGGAGGGGAAAAAAAGCATGGAATTCATGGCTTTCTCCCCATGATTCTTTAGTCTTGCAAAGTTAATTAAATTAATAATTTTTTTTTCTTATTCTGTTTTTTTAACTTTTCCTCTTTCCTCTTTTTACATCTTTTAACTAGTTTAAATTAACAATACCTTTCTTAAAAAAACCTTTTTAAACCTTCATTATTATAGGCATATTTTATCCTTCATTGTGTCTAACTTTATTTTTGGTATATATATGAGTATACCAATATAAGGTTTTTCCTTCTAAAAAAATTTTTGGGATACAATTTCTTCAAAGAGATCAAAATATACTCTAAATCTAGCACAGGTCTTTGTTCTAGTCTCCAGCCTGAGTAAATTGTCTCCACTTTCTTTTTCTTTCTTTTTCCAAATAACTTATCAATTCCCGTTTTAGGAATTTAAAATTTTCATCATGACAGTCATATTCCATCCCTTTGTGTTTACCCTTATTTTTGTATATATAAAAGTTTTTCTTTCCTTAAAATTTTGGGAGGTAGTTTCTTCTAAGAGACCAAAATACACCCAAAATCAACTGGGTGGCTCTATTCTATTCACCAGTCTAATATATATATATATATAATTTTTTTAACTACTTTTTACCCCTTTCTTCTCCCCCTGATTTGGGGTCTCTTCTCATTTGGTTAGTGTACATTTTTCTGGGGTCTTTGCCACCATTTTAGTATTTTATTCTCTCATTCATATATTCTTACCTGGATAAAATGATAAGGCGGAAAAATGGACCACAAAAAAAAAGAACAAGAGGCAATACTGAAGGCTAGGAACCTAATCAATTAAGACATTGGTAATATGTCAGATCTAGAGTTCAGAATGATGATTCTCAAGGTGCTAGCAGGGCTCAAAAAAGTCATGGAAGATATCAGAGAAACCCTTTCTGGAGAAATAAAAGCCCTTTCTGGAGAAATAAAAGAACTAATATCTAACCAATCTGAAATCAGAAAAGCTATTAATGAAGTTCAGTCAAAAATGGAGGCTTTTACTGCTAGGATAAATGAGGCAGAAGAGAGACTTAGTGATATAGAAGATGAAACAACAGAGAATAAAGAAGCTGAGCAAAAGAGAGAAAACAACTACATGAGGGAAGAATTCGAGAGATAAGTGCTACTATAAGACAAAACAATATTAGAATAACTGGGATTCCAGAAGAAGAAGAAAGTGAGAGAGGGGTAGAAGGTATATTGGAGCAAATTATAGTAGAGAATTTTCCTAATATGGCAAAGGGAACAAACATCAAAATCCAAGAGGCACTGAGAACTCCCCTCAAAATCAACAAAAATAAGTCCACACCCTGTCATTGAATAGTAAAACTTAGTAACAAGGAGAAAATCTTGAAAGCAGCCTGGGACAAGAAGTCTGTAACATACAGTGGTAGAACTGTAGATTGGCAGCAGACTTATCCACAGAGACCTGGCAGGTCAGAAAGAACTGGCATGATATATACAGAGCACGAAATGGGAAAAACATGCAGCCAAGAATACTATATCCAGCTAGACTATCATTGAAAATAGAAGGAGAGATAAAAAGCTTCCAGGACAAACAAAAACTAAAAGAATTTGTAAACACCAAACCAGCCCTGTGGGAAATATTGAAAGGGATCCTCTAAGCAGAGAGAACCTAAAAGGGGTAGACCAGAAAGGAACAGAGACAATATACAGTAACAGTCACCTTACAGGCAATACAATGGCACTAAATTCATATCTTTCTATAGTTACCCTGAATGTAAATGGGCTAAATGCCCCAATCAAAAGACACAGGGTATCAGAATGGATAAAAATACAAAATCCATCAATATACTGTCTACAAGAAACTCATTTTAGACCCGAAGACACCTCCAGATTTAAAGTGAGGGGGTGGAAAACCATTTACCATGCTAATGGACATCAAAATAAAGCTGGGGTGGCAACCCTTATATCAGATAAGTTAGATTTTAGCCGAAGACCCTAAGAGGAGATGAGGAAGGACACTATATCATACTCAAAGGGTCTGTCCAATAAGAAGATCTAACAATTTTAAATATCTATGCCCCTAACATGGGAACAGCCAACTATATAAACCAATTAAAAAATGAAAGAATTAAAAAGAAAGCATTCTGGGAGAAAATAATTCCAAATTACATATCCAATAAAAAGGTTAGTATCCAAAATATATAAAGAACTCATATAACTCAACACCAAAAAACACCCCAAATAACCCAATTAAAAAAATGGGTAGACAATGACATAAACAGATATCTTCTCCAAAGTATATCTACTGATGGCCAACTGACACAAGAAAAGATGCTCAACATCACTCATCATCAGGGAAATGCAAATCAAAATAACAATGAGATATCACCTCATACCTGTCAGAATGGCTAAAATAAAAATCTCAATGAGCAAGTTAGTGAGGACGTAGAGAAACAGGAAACCTTATGCACTGTTGTTATGAATGCAAACTGAAACGCTCAATGTGAAAGATTATATAGAGGTTCCTCAAAACATTAAAAGTAGAACTACCCTATGATTCAGTAATCACACTACTGTGTATTTATCCAAAGAATACAAAAACAGTAATTCAAAAGGATATATGAACTCCTATGGAGGCAAAACTGAGGGTTGCTGGAGGGGAAGTGGGTGGGGGGAATGGGCTAAATGGGTGATGGACATTAAGGAGGGCACTTGTGATGAGCACTGGGTGTTATGTGTAAATGATGAATCACTAAATTCTATTCCTGAAACTAATATTACACTATATATTAACTAGAACTTAAATTAAAAAATGGAAAGAAAAAGAACGAAAAGACAAGCCAGGTATAATGAAACATTTGAAAATCTTATATTTGATAAAAGATGTCTATCCAGAATATGTAAAGAATTTTCAAAACTCAATAATGAGAAAACTTAATAAAAAATTAGGTGAGAGGGGCACCTGGGTGGCTCCGTGGGTTGAGCCTCTACCCTCAGCTCAGGTCATGATCCCAGGGTCCTGGGATTGGGCCCCGCATCGGGCTCTCTGCTCAGCGGGGAGCCTGCTTCCTCCTCTCTCTCTGCCTGCCTCTATGCCTACTTGTGATCTCTGACTGTCAAATAAATAAATAAAATTTTTTAAAAAATTAGATGAGATATGAATAGGCTTTTCAACAAAGAAGATGTATGGATGGTAAATAATCACATTAAAAGAATTCAACATTATTACATATTACAAATTAATGATACATTTTGTTCTAATTCCTGGGTAGGGAGCAAAGGGTGGATTGTAGTTTATTTTGTGGTGTATGGAAATCCAGTTACAATGTGAAATTTGCTGAAAAGATTGCCCCTTTTCCACTAAATTGCCTTTACACATTTGTCAACAAGAAAGTGTCCTATCATATACATGTGGAGTTATCTATATTTTCAACCAATCTATTAATTTATTTTATATGAATACCCACTCTGTCTTTATGATAAACATCAAAATCAGGTAGTGTTAGTTATCAAACTTGGCCCCTTTTCAAAGTTGTTCTGGAGATTGTAGTTATTTTGTATTTCCACATAAATCTTAGAATCAGCTTGTTTATTTTTACCAAAAAAATTCTAGAGTTTCAGATGAGCTTGTTTGAATCTATAGATCAAACTGGAAAAGTTAAAATCTTAATGATATTGAATTTAATATCTATGAGTACCATGCATCTTTCCATTTATTTAGATCTTTAATTACTCTCAGCAATATTTTATAGTGATGATCTTTCACATCTTTTGTCAAATTTTCCTCCATATAAGCACTGGGTGTGGTGCAAAAACAATGAATACTGTTATGCTGAAAAGAAATTAAAAAAAAAATTTCCTCCATACAATCAAATGACACCACATTTTTAAAATGTTATTGTAAATAAGATTCTTTTCCAATTTCATCTGTTTATTTGTTGGTCATGTTTAGAAGTACAATTAGTTTTGTAGATTGGTATTTTACTCCACACACTTGATAAACTCACTTAGTAGTCTAGTATTTGTTGTAGATTCCATCAGATCCTTCACACAAATGACCAAATCATTGGGGAAATAAAGACAATTTGATTTCTTTCTTTCCAAAATAGATACCATTTACTTATTTTCCTAGACTTGCTGCCTTGTACTAGCTAGAATTTCCAATACAATAATGAACAGACCTAGTAAGAAAGACATCCTTATCATTTTCCTGTCTTATAGAGAAATCATTCAGTGTTTTCCTTATAAGCATGCTGTTAACTTTAGGTTTTTTCAGTAGACAGTTTTAACAGGTTTGGGAAGTTACCTTCCATTGTTAGTTTTCTAAGAGGTTTCTTATTTGTTTTGAAAAACTGTTGGATTTTAACAATTGTTTTTTCTTCATTTATTGAAAGGAGCATATGAGTTTTCCTCTTTAGTTTGTTAAGGTGGTGAATTATATTGATTGATTTTTGAGTTTTAAGCAATGGTGCATTCTCAAAATAAACCACCAATCATCATAATGTATTATCATTTTTATATATTACTGGATTCAATTACTAAAATTTTGCATATCATTTCTGTGTTCATGTTCATGAGGGATATTAGTCTGTAGTTGATTTTTTTTAATACTGCTATAGTTTGCCTTTTTTTTTGATATCAGAGTAATGCTGGGATTATAAAATGAGTTTGGAATTATTCCCTACTCTTAAGTTTTCTTAAAGAACTTGAACATAATATAATTTTGGTAAAAATTTTTGTACACGTACATTTATCTCTTTTATATATTTATTTATATAAATATTTATATATTTATTTATCTCAATTTACCTCAATATATATACATATATTACCAACTTACTGATATTGATACTAATTGCTGGATATTAAGAATTAGAGTGATTTGTTTATATTTTTATATATTTCTGCATTATAATTTTATAAACAGTATGTGGCATTTTTAAAAATTCTAAAATCATATTCTATAAATAAATGGATGGTTGTTGGCACTTATGTTGATTGCTCTAAGACCATGTTTTTCAACATGTTTTCTTAGAAATGTTGGTCTATCCAAGGTCCTATAAAGTGTTCACCAGTAAATATGATTGTTTCTGGGAAATAATAGAAAACCAAAATTTTTCACTTATGTTGATGAGTTTGAAATGTAAGATTAGTAACTTGTCAAAAATAGTATTATATTAATGTTATTTATATCTTTAAGCGTTGAGCATGCATTGAGAGGACTATTTTGATCAGTCAATCTCAGGTATATTTCAGCTATCAGGATGCAATTCATTTCAGTCCAAATTATTTTCAGAATATTTGAATATTAAGGTTTATAATAGTTAAATTTGAACTAACTCCCCAATCTCCATTTCACATACACACATACACACACACACACACACACACACACACACACACACACACCCCAAACAGAACAATGGTGTAAAAGTGGCTCATTATGACATATAGTAAAGATTAAAAAATGATATAAGTGCTTACAAACATAGAATATCATAATAACATTAATAGCGAATATCACTCCAATATGAATACAAAATGTGAATTTCTGAGTATTCAGTCAAATTTTCTACCACTTCAGAGAATTTAAATGATATAAGTATAGAAAAGGAGAATAAAAATGTTTTAAGTACCCCACGTCAGTGAAGCTGATGATGTCTCATATTTAGCTCTTTCCCAGAAATGACTTGTTGCTAATTTTCCCTTTCTTTAAAAAGGAATATGCAAACTCATCTTTAAGCAGCGTTCCTATGTCTGAAAAGAAACACCTGGGTGGCTCATTTTAGCTATGTAGATGTAAAGGAGGAAAATACGCAGTATTCTGGGAAAATAGTATTATAAACTGTTATTTGGAGTGCAGCAGGCTGGAGACTTAGATAAATTTTTTTGAGGGGGGAATTTAGGCAGTGTTCTTTCTTAATGCACCTATCTGCTTCCATAGATTTATACTGATACCAAGAAATTTTTAGGAGGCAACATTTCCTTTAAGTAGTTCACCATTTTGGATAAGTGATACACTCAGGTAACATCCACTAAGGAAATGATTGAAAGCCTAGCAAGAACTTCTTATAGGATTTGTATCATAATGTAGTGATAACTGTGGTCTTGTGAGTTAAATCCAAGACCTAAATCAAGATTTTTTTGGAAAGGATGGACTAATGCACAGAAATGTCTTATGATAGAGAACAACATATGTTGATCAAGAGGAACTATAAACATCTAACACAAATGCTTTGAGAAAAAAGATCTAGTCAAAAATTATTGCTGGCCCTACTGTTTTTCAGCTCAATTTTTAATTAACTGAAAGTTGAGATTTTCATTACATTGTGTTTTCATTACATTGTGTTTCATTGTGCTACAGGATTTGGTAAGTAAAGATGGCAAGGATGAATCTGGTGGTTGGAAAGTGCTTGCCATGCATCTACATATAAAGGTTCTTTCAATCAACATTAAGATTACATGGTATCTTGTTATGTGAGAACAATATGAATCACTTACTGGAGATACTTACAGTGAACAGTACCTTGCTACTCTGAGGAGTAAAGCATAAAACTACATAGACAGTTCAGAATGTTACATGGGTGGTTCAGAATGTTACCATCATGACCGTAGAAAGTCTATTGTATCTCCTCTAAGATGAGACAATGAAAGAAAAGAGGAAGAGAAATGGAATACAGCATAAAAGCACTGATACTTTTCAATGATTTCTATATCTTGCCAATTGCTCCTCAATTATCTTGTTGATTTAAACTTTTACTGTTATAAATATATACCAGATTGTTTTGTCTATTGTGTAAATGATGTTGATTTCAACACTATGAGTTGTTTTCTCTGCTGGAATTATATCAAGTTTAAGTGAATCAAATTCTAAAAATATTCAATTATATTCATTTCCAATTATAATCTAAGGAAGTAAAATAAGCACAGGGTGAATTGTAACATGATGTAAATTATTTTGGAAAGCATCCAATTTCCAAATATGTTTGTTTTATTTGGGACCCTTATTTGTGCCTACAATTCAAATTTCAAGTTTACTTAGCATAAAATGGCAAACGTTAAACAACTACTGTATAATCATGCCTTGAATATTCCATAATTAATAAATGTATTGAGGTCTCATTCTAAACATAAAAAAGGCAGGGGACCTATGTTTTTAGATATGTGTGTGTAAGAGGAACAAAAACAATTCAGAGGTACTTTGGATATATATGAAGGAGAGAATGATTACGAGACCTATTCATATACAAAAACATAGTGTAAATAAAAATTTTAAAGCTGAAGGTGGATCAGAAAATTCCTAACAGGTAGTACTGGAGAATTTACCAATGTCTTATTGCTATTTTTCTTGTATTTGACTCATGCAAGCAACTAAATAATGACAACTCTTCTCTATTCAGGGCATATGGAAGTAAGTTTTTGACATGAAATAGGCCCTACACCACCTTGCTAGTCAGTCTCCAATTCCTAGAACTGATCTGAGTGTACTCATTCTATCATATACTTTGGGCTCTACAGTTAAAAAGCATGGGTATCTTTTATATTTATGCCCAGTACAGATTTACATATTTAAATCTTATACAGAATTTGGCAGCATGAAGTAAAAAATGATACTGGACTAGAAATTCTGGCCCCGGTTCTGCCACTAAGCAGGTATGTGATTTAGTTTAGTCACTTAACCTCTCAAGCTACAATGTCATTATCTACAAAATATCTTCTCTGGAGGTGAGGATAAAATAAAATAATGTACTTGAAGGGGTTTTTAAAAATTAAAACACTACATAACTATAATTGTACATCATTCTATCTGATCTCACAGTGCCCTCAATAAAGTGTCTGTATTCTTACCTGCAATAATATTTATATTATTTAAAAACATCTAAGTTCCTAATTAAGTGTTAATTTACAGGTTTATTTCTCCCTCGGCACATTTTAGCTCTTTAATCATTAAATCTTATTCAGAAAACTAAACTAGTATCTACATATTTCTATTTTTAATCTAATAACATAGAACTGTAAGAAAATATTCCCATTCACAACTCATAAATCAAACTTCCTAGCAAATATCACCAGGTTAAGTTTACTTAATCAGCAATGCAATTTAATGTAACATTCCTTTAATAGATAAGTAAAATAGAATATTATAGAATACAAATAGCCCCACAGATCAGTTTACATTAACATAAATAGAGTTGCCACTACAACCATTTTTTAACTTATGTATTAGGTTATTCTCTTTTGTTGAATAAGCACTGGAGCAATAACATATTATGGAAATGTTCAAATAAAATTAGATATCCTAATAAAGTTGGTTACTTTAATATGCTATGTTTTTTCTTAAGGTCACTGTTAGAAAAAACACAAATGAAGTTTATCTCAGTTTGACCACTCTTTACACATGTGTCTTTTGGACCATATTACCTGAATCTTTTCTGCCTCCTTTGGTAATTATAGAATCTTTGACTTGTTAACTGGCCTCCCTGGCCTGTTAACAGTCAAAGGGAGGTCCCAATCTTTAACATTTAATCAATATATACTTTTCTCCTGCTAAGTACATATGAGCAGACATTTTAAGTTCTATCAGTATTACCAAATTAAAGAAAAAAAATGTATGATGAGTAGGACTTCAGAATTGTTTAGCTATGATCAATGTGACATAAATGAATAGCATTATTTGTACAACATTAAATTGTGATTCTATTTTTTCCTGGTAAGCTGTGCACTTAATTTTCCCTATTGGACATACTTACTGAATCTGATCAGGTGTGGGTGAGAACTGGAGCACTGGGTGTTATATGTAAACAATGAGTGTTGGAACATTACATCAAAAACTAATGATGTACTGTATGGTGACATAACATAATAAAAATAATAGTAATAATTTCAAAATATTTTATTTATTTATTTGACAGAGAGATCACAAGTAGGCAGAGAGGCAGGCACATGGGGAGAGAGCAGGCCCCCTGCTGAGCAGAGGGCCTGATTAGGGATCCGATCCCAGAACCCTGAGATCATGACCTGAGCTGAAGGCAGAGGCTTAAGCCACTGAGCCACCCAGGTGCCCCAATAGTAACAATTTTAAAAAGGTATTTAGCAAAAGGTAAAAAAAAAGTGAGACCATTATTTCAGACACCTTAAGCTTACACACAGCGATGAATGTCAATTGTATCTCAATACAACTGGAATAAAACTGAAGAAAAAGAGTTTATTATAAATATGAATTGAACTATATCCAAATAAAAGGAAAGTAAACTTAAAAAGAAAATCTACATAAAGAAATTTGTCTTAGAACATCAGCGAAATAGTAGGTAGAGTCTGTCTGAGCTCCCCCTCTCTCTGCCATGTGGGGACACAGCAAGAAGGAGGCACCTGCGAGTTAGGAGGAGAGGAGGGCCCTCTCTGGGGAAAATATGCTAGTACCTTGATCTAGGACTTCCCAGCTTCCAGAACCATGAGAAATAAATTCCTGCTCTATAAGTCCAAAAAAAAAAAAAAATCTGAATTCAGTCTCTCAGGGAGAAGAGGACAGCAGTAGGAGGAGGCAGTTAACCATTTAGCTAAGCCACAAGAGGGAGCATACCATGACTTAATCTCTCATATCTCTCTAGCTATGCCTCTTTGGTCTTTAATTTTCACTGTTGCAATACTGAGTCTACTTCCTGTCCTTCACATGCAGCTGTCCAGTTTTCTGAGCCTTGCTCATGCTGGTTTCTCTACCCTTTCCACCCTTCCCAACCAAGTCCTGGACTTCCTTCAAAACCCTCCTCCTACTAGGCAAGACTGAATCTCTGTTAAAGTTCTCCACTAATGATCAAGTCCCTGAAGAACCCATCCCTTCACCAACTAATATGCAAATGATCCATGCCTGTTTCTGACCACCCACCCAGACAGGAAGTTTTTAAGGATAGGAGTTAGACTTCAATAACCTTCGTATTCTCAGCACTTAGTCCAATTGCTGATATGGCAGATGCTCGAGATAGACTTTTTGAACAGGACTAAAGAAATAAGTTAATCAAGTAAGCTTTTGAAATCTTCTTAGGAAGAAAATTAAATAAGATATGAAAAATAATGTAAATTTCTAGACAGTAAAGCTAAATGTATACACTCTGAGGTGGAATATTGAAGCACCTATTTGGTTAAAATAAGTGCAGAATTCACCTTTCTGACATATTCTAGTAAGCAAATCCATTTTTTTCCTTTAAATCTGCATGTTGTGGAACTAGTTACCTCAATTCATAACTATATCTTAATAATCCAGTTTTGTTGTCCACAGCACTTTGAATATTAGGTGAGGATGAGTAGAGGTAAATATTCATTATGGAATGAATATAATGCAAAATCTAAATTTTTCTAGTCATTGACTATAAAGAATTAGATAGAATTGTCTTCATTTAACTCATTCAATTCTTAGGAAATTTAACGTCCTTTTGTTCACCACCTAAATATCTAACAATTTTAAATATCTATGCCCCTAACGTGGGAGCAGCCAACTATATAAACCAATTAATAACAAAATCAAAGAAACACATCAATAATAATACAATAATAGTAGGGGACTTTAACACTCCCCTCACTGAAATGGACAGATCATCCAAGAAAAAGATCACAAGGAAATAAAGGCCTTAAATGACACACTGGACCAAATGGACATCATAGATATATTCAGAACATTTCATCCCAAAGCAACAGAATACACATTCTTCTCTAGTGCACATGGAACCTTCTCCAGAATAGATCACATCCTGGGTCACAAATCAGGGCTCAACCTGTATCAAAAGATTAGGATCATTCCCTGCATATTTTCAGACCACAATGCTCTGAAGCTAGAACTCAATCACAAGAGGAAAGCTGGAAAGAACCCAAATACATGGAGACGAAACAGCATCCTTCTAAAGAATGAATGGGTCAACCAGGAAATTAAAGAAGAATTGAAAAAATTCATGGAAACAAATGATAATGAAAACACAACGGTTCAAAATCTGTGGGACACAGCAAAGGCAGTCCTGAGAGGAAAATATATAGCGGTACAAGCCTTTCTCAAGAAACAAGAAAGGTCTCAAGTACACAACCTAACCCTACACGTAAAGGAGCTGGAGAAAGAACAAGAAAGAAACCTTAAACCCAGCAGGAGAAGAGAAATCATAAAGATCAGAGCAGAAATCAATGAAATAGAAACCAAAAAAACAATAGAAAAAATCAATGAAACTAGGAGCTGGTTCTTTGAAAGAATCAATAAGATTGATAAACCCCTGGCCAGACTCATCAAAAAGAAAAGAGAAAGGGCCCAGATAAATAAAATCATGAATGAAAGAGGAGAGATCACAACTAACACCAAAGAAATACAGAGAATTATAAGAACATACTATGAGCAACTCTACGCCAACAAATTTGACAATCTGGAAGAAATGGATGCATTCCTAGAGACATATAAACTACCACAACTGAACCAGGAAGAAATAGAAAACCTGAACAGGCCCATAACCAGTAAGGAGATTGAAACAGTCATCAAAAATCTCCAAACAAACAAAAGCCCAGGGCCAGACGGCTTCCCAGGGGAATTCTACCAAACATTTAAAGAAGAACTCATTCCTATTCTCCTGAAACTGTTCCAAAAAATAGAAATGGAAGGAAAACTTCCAAACTCATTTTATGAGGCCAGCATCACCTTGATCCCAAAACCAGACAAGGATCCCACCAAAAAAGAGAACTACAGACCAATATCCTTGATGAACACAGATGCAAAAATTCTCGCCAAAATACTAGTCAATAGGATTCAACAGTACATTAAAAGGATTATTCACCACGATCAAGTGGGATTTATTCCAGGGCTGCAGGGTTGGTTCAACATCCGCAAATCAATCAATGTCATAGAACACATTAATAAAAGAAAGAACAAGAATCATATGATACCCTCAATAGATGCTGAAAAAGCATTTGACAAAGTACAGCATCCCTTCCTGATCAAAACTCTTCAAAGTGTAGGGATAGAGGGCACATACCTCAATATTATCAAAGCCATCTATGAAAAACCCACCGCAAATATCATTCTCAATGGAGGAAAACTGAAAGCTTTTCCGCTAAGGTCAGGAACACGGCAGGGATGTCCATTATCACCACTGCTATTCAACATAGTACTAGAAGTCCTAGCCTCAGCAATCATACAACAAAAAGAAATGAAAGGCATCCAAATTGGCAAAGAAGTCAAACTATCACTCTTCGCAGATGATATGATACTATATGTGGAAAACCCAAAAGACTCCACTCCAAAACTGCTAGAACTTGTACAGGAATTCAGTAAAGTGTCAGGATATGAAATCAATGCACAGAAATCAGTTGCATTTCTCTACACCAACAACAAGACAGAAGAAAGAGAAATTAAGGAGTCAATCCCAATTACAATTGCACCCAAAACTATAAGATACCTAGGAATAAACCTAACCAAAGAGGCTAGGAATCTATATGCAGAAAATTATAAAGTACTCATGAAAGAAATTGAGGAAGACACAAAGAAATGGAAAAATGTTCCATGCTCCTGGATTGGAAGAATAAATATTGTGAAAATGTCCATGCTACCTAAAGCAATCTACACATTTAATGCAATCCCTATGCAGCCACTCTGGAAAACAACATGGAGGTTCCTCAAAAAGTTGAAAATAGAGCTACCCTACGACCCAGTAATTGCACTACTGGGTACTTACCCTAAAGATACAAAAGTAGTGATCTGAAGGGGCACCTGCACCCCAATGTTTATAGCAGCAATGTCCACAATAGCCAAACTATGGAAAGAACCCAGATGTCCATCAACAGATGAACAGATAAAGGAGATGTGCTATATATATACAATGGAATACTATGCAGCTGTCAAAAGAAATGAAATCTTGCCATTTGCAATGATGTGGATGGAACTAGAGGGTATTATGCTGAGTGAAATAAGACAATCAGAAAAAGACAATTATCATATGATCACTCTGATATGAGGAATTTGAGAGGCAGGGCGGGGGGCTGTGGGGGGTAGGAAAGGGAAAAATGGAACAAGATGGGACTAGGGAGGAAGATGAACCTCAGGAAACAAACTGAGGGTTGCTGTGGGGGTTGGGGGGAGGAATAGGGTGGCTGCGTGATGGTCACTGGGAAGGGTATGTGCTATGGTGAGTGCTGTGAAATGTGTAAGCCTGATGATTCACAGAACTGTACCCTGGGGCAAATAATGCATTATATGTTAATTAAAAAATAAATATATAAAATCTTAAAAAAAATAACCATCCATTTTTTTCAAAGAAATGGAACAAATAATCCTCAAATTTATATGGAACCAGAAAAGACCTCGAATAGCCAAAGGAATATTGAAAAAGAAAGCCAAAGTGGGTGGCATCACAATTCCGGACTTCAAGCTCTATTACAAAGCTGTCATCATCAAGACAGCATGGTACTGGCACAAAAACAGACACATCGATCAGTGGAACAGAATAGAGAGCCCAGAAATAGACCCTCAACTCTATGGTCAACTAATCTTCGACAAAGCAGGAAAGAATGTCCAATGGAAAAAAGACAGCCTCTTCAAGAAATGGTGCTGGGAAAATTGGACAGCCACATGCAGAAAAATGAAATTGGACCTCTTCCTTACACCACACACGAAAACAGACTCCAAATGGATGAAGGACCTCAATGTGAGAAAGGAATCCATCAAAATCCTTGAGGAGAACGCAGGCAGCAACCTCTTCGACCTCAGCCGCAGCAACATCTTCCTAGGAACAACGAAAAGGCAAGGGAAGCAAGGGCAAAAATGAACTATTGGGATTTCATCAAGATCAAAAGCTTTTGCACAGCAAAGGAAACAGTTAACAAAACCAAAAGACAACTGACAGAATGGGAGAAGATATTTGCAAGCAACACATCAGATAAAGGGCTAGTATCCAAAATCTATAAGGAACTTAGCAAACTCAACACCTAAAGAACAAACAATCCAATCAAGAAATGGGCAGAGGACATGAACAGACATTTCTGCAAAGAAGACATCCAGATGGCCAACAGACACATGAAAAAGTGCTCCACGTCACTCGGCATCAGGGAAATACAAATCAAAACCACAATGAGATATCACCTCACACCAGTCAGAATGGCTAAAATTAACAAGTCAGGAAATGACAGATGCTGGCGAGGATGTGGAGAAAGGGGAGCCCTCCTCCACTGTTGGTGGGAATGCAAGCTGGTGCAACCACTCTGTAAAACAGCATGGAGGTTCCTCAAAATGTTGAAAATAGAACTACCCTATGACCCAGCAATTGCACTACTGGGTATTTACCCTAAAGATACAAACATAGTGATCCGAAGGGGCACATGTACCCGAATGTTTATAGCAGCAATGTCTACAATAGCCAAACTATGGAAAGAACCTAGATGTCCATCAACAGATGACTGGATAAAGAAGATGTGGTATATATACACAATGGAATACTATGCAGCCATCAAAAGAAATGAAATCTTGCCATTTGCGACAACATGGATGGAACTAGAGGGTATCATGCTTAGTGAAATAAGTCAATCGGAGAAAGACAACTATCATATGATCTCCCTGATATGAGGACATGGAGAAGCAACATGGGGGGTTAGGGGGATAGGAGAAGAATAAATGAAACAAGATGGGATTGGGAGGGAGACAAACCATAAATGACTCTTAATCTCACAAAACAAACTGGGGGTTGCTGGGGGAAGGTGGGGTTGGGAGAGGGGGAGGGGGTTATGGACATTGGGGAGGGTATGTGCTATCGTGAGTGCTGTGAAGTGTGTAAACCTGGCAATTCACAGACCTGTACACCTGGGGATAAAAATATATTATATATTTATATAAAAAAAATTGGAAGGGTAGGCGAACCATAAGAGACTATGGACTCTGAAAAACAACCTGAGGGTTTTGAAGGGTCAGGGGTGGGAGGTTGGGGGAACAGGTGGTGGGTAATAGGGAGGGCACGTTTTGCATGGAGCACTGGGTGTTGTGCAAAAACAATGAATACTGTTATGCTGAAAAAATAAATAAAAAATAAAAAAAATAAAAAAAGATAATAACATTTACTAGTTTTAACAATGACAATTTAATCCTAGGGTAAATCGCAATTAATTATAATTTGCTTTTTTTCTCAATGGGATATATTTTCAGATCATTTAAAGGTAGAAACAGTGAAATAACACAATTTTTCTCAGTTCCATCTTTGCCAGTTTTCTCAGTTGACTATATATATTTCATATATTTCATATATGTATATAAATATACATTTCATATATGTATATAAATATATATGAATATATATGAATATACATATATTTATTTTTTAATATATTTGTCAGAGAGAGTGCCTAAGCAGGGAGAGTGGTAGAAGGAGAAGTAGGCTCCTCGCTTAGCAGGGAGCCCAACTCAGGACTCAATCCTAGGACACTGGGATCATGACCTGAGCCAAGCCAGATGCTTAACCGACTGGGCCACCCAGGCATTCCGACCATATGCTATTTTCATCAGCACTTTCCTGAATTATATTACATCAGCTTTTTAGTTATTTGCACATTTGTTTGCTTTTAACGTTAAGATACCGATGTTTTCTTCAACCTCCGTGTGTACATGACTGTGTTAAATTGTGTAGGATGGTAAGATCAGAGAAAAAAATATAAAAGTAAAATAGTGAAAAATTTAAAAAATTGATGTAAAGAAGAGATTCATTAAAAATGTCCTGAAAATCTCTTCTCAGTAAGGTGAGTAGAGCTGTTTGTGAGAACAGGGAACTACATAAAATGAAATGACTTGTCATTAAAATGATCAATGGAATCAACATTCATGATGCAAATGATAAATCAGTTCAAACATACACCGCAGAGTCTGAATTCTCAGGGTGGGTGTTGTTCACTGATTTATATTTTAATTTAATCATTTTATATATTTTTCCAAATACCAATTTAGTGCTTAATACTGAAACGTCTATAGCAGAAAGTACAAAGATGAATCATCATGGCCTTATTATTAACAAGCTTTGATTAGCTTACAGTTTCTAGGTTAGAAAAGGGACATAATGGGCTCAAATAAACACACAACCAAATATAAAAATACATGATGTACAGATGGAGGGTGACTTAAAGACTAAGTCAAATAATGCAAAAAATCATTTACTACAGTATTTGTAAACTGAGTGTTTCACAAATGCTTGTTTTTATTATTATTTGTATTGTTTTCATAGTTAACTTGGGTTTAGAGTCAGATCATATTTCAGTGGAGAGGATCGGTAAGTAACTTGAAGAAGTTGGCATGTACTTTGTCAGGTGTTCCATTGGGTAAAAGAGCAAAGGAGAGATACAAATCAAACAAAACCTAACAAGAGAAGTGGGTGGAAGAATGAAAACAAGAGCCATGAAAATGGAGTTGTCCACATACATGTAGAAAAGTAATAGTTGAGAAGCTTGAGGCAAACAACATGGGACCAAAAACCCAGGCTAAAGGGTTTATAATTAGTTTATGAGGAAATGAGAAACATGGACCCCAAGAGTTTGAAATCCCAGAAATTGAAGGCAGGACTAAAACAAGGGTAAAAAAGAGGCAAGGAGGGTCTGAACTTAACACCTGAGATGCAAAGAAAAGAATGTAGCATAAGCTTCAGGGATGAGGAGTATGAGATGATATTCATAAATCTAGACAGGTAAAAAAATGAACTCCCAAAATTGAGAATTACAGAAACCTAAGAAATCATATTTTTTTGGAAAATTAAGTAGTTTGGAGATGTAAAAAGGAGTCTCACAGACTAACCAGTAATGTAGCACCAGTAAAGCATTAAATGGCCCTGTGTGTTGGTTTGTTTGGTGGAGATACAACATTGCTGGAAGGATTTTGACAGAAATCCATTTAAAACTTTAAAGAATTTTCATACTTTAACTACATATTTTAAAAGTATCCAGTCAACAGGAGATGTAGTGGAAAGAGTCTAAATATTGTCCTTTAGATCCCATTTCTTTCAACTGCTTACATTTATTAATTCAGTTAAAACACTTACTTTCTCCAGTTCAGAATTCCATACTCATTACCAAAAAAAAAAAAAAAAAAAAAGTGAGGTGTGTGTTCCTCACAGGATTGCTCTGAAGAACAGTAGAAAGCCTCCTAATAAACATACAGTCCATTATGTTGTTAATAATATCTTAAATATTTTCTTAAATAATATAGACTCCATCATTATGTATCATCCTTAAATCTGTCAGATCTTCAGGGTTCACAAAGCACACTAGGTAAGTTAATTTAATTTTTCTATCATTCAAAATTCATTCTTCACATCTCACTTTGTAAAGTCAACATAGGGTATCATTTTATAGAAAATTTTCCTAAATATGAAATTAAAATAAATGCACTAGAGAAGTTGTGACTGCATGCATTTCAGTGACTCACTCTGACTATATTTTAAAATTCCCATTGGAAAAAGAAAGAGCCTGAAACTCTCATTATCACTCTAGTAATTCGGAGTCTGCAATGATGCAAACTGAACTGGGTTTTTGGAGCCCAGAAAAAGCCTTACCACATAAATTCATAGAGACTATTGCAAGCATGAGTACTTTTTAAATGAAATTTTATCATAATTAATTTTCCTTTAATTATATACTTCTAATTGAAAAATTAAAGAAACCAAAGTAAGAATCTAAACTTCTGACATCTTTGTTAATACACCTAGGATAGGTTCAAAATTAATAGTTATTGAAATTTTATATAACGCACAGATTAAATGTCTATGAAAGACTTGCTTAAAACATTGTTATCTTTCCCATTTGTAGTAGTTTTTACTATTTTTATTCACATTCTTTTTTTTTTTGGTCGCTCTCTTTTTTAATGTTTACATCTTGCAAAACACCTGCATTTTATATCTAATCGCCTTTCTTATTTAGGAGAAGTAGGAGAAACCACATATCTATTTATGTCTCTATTTCTCCTGTTTTCCCTTTGTGTTTATCTAGTCTGATTCACTTTTATCAAGGTACTTTATCCTTGAAATTGACTTTTCAAGCTTATCAAAGGAAAACATTTCCCGACTTCATGCTCTTTTGCTGCCCATAGAGACAGGTTCTATTTTAGATCTAGTTAGGGAAACCGAGTTCCATTAAAAAGCTCTACCTAAAGGGTCAAAAAGAATTAATCTACACTTACACAAAGAAAAGGAATAAAATTTAGATCCAGTTATATATAATGAAGTTACATGAATATTTTTGGCACTATTTTTGAATCACTTTTCAGCCTTTTGGCTAAGATCAAGTGCATTGTTTTTGAGTGAGAAATTTAAAATATTCCACTAATCAGTATTTTAAATCATGAAGGAAAAATGTATAATGAGTAGTAAAATATCTTTTGTTTTTAAAGATTTTATTTATTTATTTGATAAACAGAGATCACAAGTAGGCAGAGAGGCAGGCAGAGAGAGAGGAGGAAGTGGGCTCCTCATTGAGTGGAGAAGCCCGATGGGGTCTCGATCCCAGGACCCTGGGATCATGACCTGAACTGAAGGCAGAGGCTTTAACCCACTGAACCACCCAGGCGCACTATGAGTAGAAAAATATCTTCTAATTCTATATTATGTCCAACCATGCATGAAAGAGATACCAACACAAAAAGAGAGTAAGTGAAGAAACCAGACAAAGAAACATGACACAGCCTCAGGATTTAACCAGACCCTAAAATCAAGCTTAAACATTTATATACATACATGCAATCTTCCACATGCAGGGGGAAAAAAAGAAAAGATGAGAAAATATTCACATGATTTCTTAAGAAAATAGTTTTAAAATTCCACATAACATTGAAAAAGAAAACTATTAAAAATCTTCTTTTGTTCTCACTTATTAGAGAGACAGTCTGTGTCTACTTGTTCTGGAATATGGGAAGGAGAGGCTCTCAAAGTTTAAGAGAAGGATTCTACACAAGTGAATTAGCATTACCAATTTGTGTTCCTTTAGATCTAAATATTGCTTCTAATGACTTTTAAAATATGTGTGAAATAGGACCTACCTGATGTCAAACTGTTTAAGAGGCCACCCAAGAAAAATGTCACCTTTGCTTTTGGTATTAACTTTTTTATCACTGTTGAATTTCAGACTCAACACTTAGGCATTTATTATTCTCTGTTCTTTTCCCAATGTACTTTACCTACTTTATCTTTGATATGCACTTCTGTAGACATACACATACACACACACACACAAACACACACACACAAATATATGCAAACACACACCAGTACACAGAGAAACAAATATTTACACAACCACACAGAGAAGGAAAGTAAAAAATGTAGTTTTGAAGGCTAGATTGATAGACCCTGAGAAACATCATATATTTTTACTGGGATAATTGGCTTTCTTTTCCCTTTTAGGAAACACTTCTACTAGTCTTTACTAGGACAGTCTAAAAAAGAGATCATTACCATGGAAAGAAGTAAATTACTACACACTGTAAGTAAGACATGTATGAGTTGTGCTTTCTATCAGTGGCTCAGGGTTAAAAATGTGAAGATGTCACCAAATGGGAATTAGGGGAAGATCTAAGCCTATCTGAAAGAAATGTTAATAATTGCTATCTGGAAACACTGACAGTTCATTCTCAGTATCTCCATCTCTAATCTGCCCCTTCCCAAGTTTCTAGAAAGGTTTAGTTGTCTGTTTTGCCTCTCAGCCTTATTCAATACTGGCTGCTATGGGAAAATTCTAAAAAGAGACTATGTCCGTCCCCTCAGTGAAATTACATGTGAGGAAAATTAAAATTTGCTAAGGGAGGGAAGACAGTGGAGTAGATATTAAGCACACAGGAAAAATTCAGAGTGAGATTTACAGAAGAATTGAGCACCCCCCCCCAAATATTAGGGAGACGGGCTAGAAAGTTCTCTTAGTTAATTGTTGGGCTCCAGCCATTTTATAAAAAAGTTTAAGTTGAGGAGCACCTGGGTGCCTCAGGGGGTTAAGCCTCTGCCTTCGGCTCAGGTCATGATCTCAGGGTCCTGGGATTGAGTCCCGCTTCAGGGTCTCTGGTCAGCGGAAAGCCTGCTTCCCACACTCTCTCTCTGCCTGCCTCTCTGTCTACGTGTGAGCTCTGTCTGTCAAATAAATAAATAAAATCTTAAAAAAAAAGAAGTTTAAGTTGAGAGAACAAACGAAGTGAGAAGATTGGGGAAAATCTCTGTACACATTTATATCCATATCTGTCAATACTGGTGAACTCGAATATAAAACTATGTACCAAACATGCACACTCTCAGGGAAAACCATAATTAGCTACCACCACCTTTTCTTCTGTGCTCATGTAGTATACATTGGGTTACTCATGGAGAAGTTTTTGTCTGGTTCCACATTATATCTAGTGTACAGACTTTCTTTCTTTCTTTCTTATTTGAATTTTCCTTTTGCTAGCACAAAAATTGGTAGACTATCAGTAGTTATTGACCGAATTAATTAAAGCATTCCCATTTGAATACTTAGAGTGAAAATAAATAAGTAAATGTGGTGTCCCACCAAGCAGACAACAAAAAGCAACAACATAAAGCAATTGTTTAAGAAAAAAAAAAGAGTTAATTAACACTACCTCTTAACTGGAATTTAAATTAAAAGTTAAAGTAAGGGGCGCTTTGGTGGTTTAGTCATTAAATACCCACCTTCAGCTTAGGTCATGATCCCAGGATCCTGGGATCTAGTCCAGCATCAGGTTCCCTGCATAGCAGGAGCCTGCTTCTCCCTCTCTCACTCCCTGCTTGTGTTCCCTCTCTTGCTATGTCTCTCTCTGTCAAATAAATAAAATCTTTAAAAAAATAAAAACAGGGGCGCCTGGGTGCCTCAGTGGGTTAAGCCGCTGCCTTCGGCTCAGGTCATGATCTCAGGGTCCTGGGATCGAGTCCCGCGTCGGGCTCTCTGCTCAGCAGCGAGCCTGCTTCCCTCTCTCTCTCTCTCTGCCCGCCTCTCTCTCTACTTGTGATCTCTGTCAAATAAATAAATAAAAATCTTTTAAAAAAATAAATGAAAAAGAAAAAAAGAAGAAAGTACTTGCAATGCATAAGTTCAGAAGGTCTTATTCAGTATAGTTAAATTTCATGAACAGACCATTATCTCCTAAATTATAATGCTATACTAACTATTCAAACTTTGTCTATGTCTTTTTCTTCAAAAAAAGTATGCTAAACATATGCACACACATTCTTGAAGCAATTTCAGAGACTTAGTGATGCTGCACAAACTAAAATATACTGACACATATAATGTACTTTCAAAAAATAAAAGAAAGAGAGAGAAAAGAAAGGCTCTCTAGAACAACTGACTCCTCAGTGGTAAACGGTGGGAAGAAAGGAAAAGGCCCATAGCCCAACATCACAACGTTGGCAAGCAGCAGAGGCGATTACAGCAATGGGAGGAGGTAGGTCAAACTACGGAGATCATTTGGAGCTATAGCTTAACAACGAGATGCTAATGCATAAACTGGTGTCAAGCAAGGGAATGAAGTAAAGAAAGGAATGTGGAGAAATAAAAGGTATATTATAAACACTGCTTTCAGGTGGGATGGCCAGATTCATAAGTGGAAGAGAGAGAGAGAGAGAGAGAGAGAGAGAGAATTTCATTACCTTGGAAAAGAATGACACATTTAGCAATAAATTAAACACAACTATGCCAAGAATCAAAGCAATGCCAATATTTTGAGCTTATAACGCAGGAAAAATGGTCATTATTTTGACCAAATTAGAAAAAAAAAATAAGGAAGTATACAAAACAATCATGGTGAGCCGTGAAAAATATCTACAAGTAGATGTTCTTTTGTAATTTGGCTTTAGTTTTAAGTCAGTCCACCATTTGTTATTGTTATGCTGTTAATGTTTTAACAAAGTGGAAAAGCATTTGTAACAATCAACGGTTTATGGAAAAATGAAGTAAAATTACCATCAATATGGTAAAAGAAATTAAACACTTCAGAAAACCTGTATCATACCTAAACTGAATTTAAGTTGCATTACTATTGTTAAAAGGGAAATAATACACATTTCTGTTACTATTAATTTTAGTATATACAGATGAATGTAGAAATTTACTTGAATTTTATGGACAGATTGAACCCAAGATTTCAGGCCCCCACTCAACCTGAAACCTGAAATTTCAAGGCACTACCTTGAGATTGAGTGTCAACAAAATAATATGCATATACAAAATACAAAATAATATGCATATACAGATTGCCAAACTTATTTTTTTTTGCATTTATGGCAACCTCTCTACCTCTCTACCTGAAAATCATAAAAATAAACAGAGTAATGTTGAGCGATTCTATAAATTCTAATAGATTCTATACTATAAATTCTATAGATTCTATAAATGAATTCTTGAAATATCATAATATTAGATGAACCTAGGGTTGGAGGTTAAGGTCAGATATGATCCTAAAGAAACACTAGCTTATTTAGTCATCAATATCAAAACCTAAGGTTTGCGGTTAAGCTGCAATATGGGATCAAATGTACTCAATCGCATCGGATGGCATGGTATTCATCCAAAAAAGGTGAAAGTGCAAGAATTTCTCATATAGAATTCTAGAGAAAACCAGTCTGATTGCTGAAAACAGACAAGTGACAAGGTGTATTCCATTTTCAAAGAAGGAGCAATAGACACAAATTATAACTCCCTAAAAGTGTGTTTATGTGTGTGTGTGTGTGTATAGGAAGGGAGGGAGAGGACAAGAAGAGAGGAGGAAGAGAGATCTTCTGAAGGTAAGATCGTCCAAAAGCTGCCTCAGAATATAATCATATTTTCCCAAGACTTCTGAAGGGAACCAAAACACAGACACATCATTTACTAAATGCTACTTTTAATATTGTTCAAGGTCAAATGGCCATTTCAATTAAAATCTTTTTCAATTCCAGATAAATAGTAATGTGTATGCTGAACAAACTGGGTCTTCTTACCCAAACGAACTCATCTAACATATTTAAACACTGGAAACAGAACATTTTAACAGATTGCTCTGAAGAAAAAAAGGCTCAGAAAATTTTTTGAAAAAGCTTCTTGCTGCAAACAGGCAGTCTAATTTTTAAATTGGGCATTTGAGATGAAATGGTGTTTGAGAGAAAAGTCCTAATTTCCAAGCTACCATATCTGTCCATTCCTTTGTAAAATTTATTTCCTTTACAGATAAGCTGCAAAGGATATCTACATAGAAACAGACATACAAACAAAAATAAAATAATTTAAGTTGCTTGTACAAGTATTTTTATGGTATGTGTGTGTGTGTTTTAAGGAAGGAACCAAATAGCAGTATCCTTAATAAGACAGCAG